>NC_083565.1:23954710-24256259 GCF_019925205.1 Metopolophium dirhodum | reverse complement strand
TAATACAGCTTGGGGGGGCGGTTTCTAGCCCCCCCGCCCCTGGAGCCACCAATGCGTGTTTGTATGATATTAGGTATTATTTATTTTATTAACCTTAATATAATACCTATATTAATCCCATAATGCTAATATAGTGTCAATGACGGATTGCTGCTTAATCACGCGCAACTCTAATTTATGCATTTCTTCCTCATTTATCGCATCATATATTAGGTGTCCTATACTTATTATTGTGCAAATATATGTATAGATTGTACACAATAATTATTATACCCATTACGCAAACATACATATTATATTTTAAAATTGTTTATTTATTTTAGAAATAAGTCATAGTTTATGAATAGATCAATAGAACAACGATTGTACCATCGCGTCAACAACAACGAATTAATTATAGTAAACACATTAAATAATGTCGTTTTGTCACTGTGACAATAATATGATATCGAACATTACTTTAGGTATATCATATATTCATATTGTTGTGAAAATCTAAACCGTCTTAAGCACTGCACAGTGCTGTAGGTACACCATATACGGATATATACCTGAGTATAACCTTTATAAAAATAAAAAATTCTATAATATAACGATAATTCGTTACGCGAAATATGCGACAAAGCCAAACTCGCACGTTTTATTGTTATTTTTGTCACGCGCACGTTTTAAGAATAATAATATATTGGAATTTTAGACGTATAATATATTAGGTAGGTACCTACAATTTTATTATTATTATAATAATTTACTATAAATCTACACGCTTGCGTAGATCAGTAGTTACTGGGTTTTTAGTTTCCAATTTTTATTCTCACCTATATTTTTATTTCTTACGTCGAAATATTCGTATATAAAAAAGGTACGCTGAAACTTACTTTAATATAATATTTTTAATAGAATTTTTCGAATCGTAACAATATAAATTCTTTCTACACGATCATGTCGAGTATAATATATATAGTCTTGTTAAGTATTCGAATACTTTTTTTGTATTTCAAATACCTAAAAAAATACTTTTTATTTGTATTTTTATTCTAGAATACTAAATACTTTTTTTAATTCTCTTGGTCCACTCCAAATTTCAATTACTAATATTTCGAAATGTAGGAACTATTTTAAATTTTGTTTCTAAAATATTATTTTAAAATGGTTCTAACTTCTAATAATTTATAAATAAGGTTTCGCCAAAATACAAGCAGATAACAGAATGACTGAACACTGAAACCCCCGTCGGCTCCTCACTCCCATATTATACCATGGCACACAAGACACTGACCACCAGTTGGATTGGCATTTATCTTGTATCATTAAATAGTCTTTCTTTTTATTTAATGAATGGTACTGCGGTAGTAGTTTATAATTTGAATATAAGATATTGGTAATAATGTTATAGAGCTTTTTTTTTTGTAATATTTATTTTAATTTGTACAATCTGTATAAGACTTTTTTACAATAAGCACAATATATGGAGTGATACATAAGAGGGTTCGGTTGGCTTGATTAAAGAAACTATTCAATAATAGTACTTCACGACGTGGGTAGTAGTGAACTTGTCATTGAATCGATTGAATTATTGATTATTAGTAATTTGTTTATTATATTCAAAAAAAGTATTTGTGTAAGTATTTTGAATACTTTTAAAAGGGTATTTGTATTTATATTAAAATACTTTTAAAAGAAAGTATACGTATTCAGTATACGTTTGAAAAAGTATTCTTCAAGACTGAATGTATATCATACTTATTGTTATAACTATTGCAGACGGCCGTGGTTTTATCCAACAGAGATATGTGTTGAGCACGATGGGCTTCATGGCTTTGGCCATTGGCTATGTCCAACGATTCTGCTTGAGTTTGGCGATCACCGAAATGGCAGAACAATCGCACCATACGGTTCACCAGAATGCAAACTTGGGCACGGTGTGTCCGAGTAGCAGGTCATTCGGCAACACGACTCACTTCAAAAAGGTACGACTACATTGGTATATTTTCTATTTTTTATAAACTCATGCACTAGCCAAAAGCCTGCAACCCAAATAATCAAAAACACATGACTACGCCATATTATAACTAACCGATAGTACAACCAGTTGCGTATCCAGAATGGTTTTTCCAGGGGGGGGGGGGGGTTATAAAAAATTTAAAATATATGTTTGACAAAGATACCCCTTCTACGCCCACCTGGATACGCCATTGAGCACAACAACCGAGTTATAGAACCCCGAATAAAGCGAATAAATTGTCACGTTATGTTCTGAAAGTGAAAATATTAAGGACTTTAATAAATTATGTATCATTTGAATGTGAAATACATTTCAGAATATTATTATCATACTCAACACTTTGTATTTGTCTACAAGGTTACCTACGTTTCGAATGCAATAAATTTGTAAAATATACACAATTTAAACAAAATACGTAGAAAATAAAACCCATAAAATAAGTCTAATGTAAAATATATCGCTCCATATATAATATAAATCATCTAAGTCTAAGCTGTTCAAATTATTGTAAGCTATATAATAACCTTGTAGTAGATGCTGAAACAATAATAATAATAATAATAATAATAATAAACCTATAAAAATGTGATTTTGGCTTAAGTGCTGAAAACACGTGTTGATGTAGCTTAGGAGAATAATGCGAATTTAAGAGACATTTCTTCGGTCGATAAGGTTATATTTAACAGTTTTAAATTTTTAATCACAAAATTCTTGTGCTATGATATTGTAATTTTGTTAATTTGTTTAATAGAGATTCACTGTTCATTGTAGTAAACTCATAATAATATACTCTTAATAATTAGTCTAGGGCAGTGAAGTTGTTGCATTAAAAAACTCACTAAACTGATTGTATTATTGTATTAAAGTATATTAAAAATTGCACTTATAAATTTAAAAATTGCATCTAAAAAATTTAATTATAATAAATCAAATCAAACATATTAATTAAAAATAATAATAATAATTAAATATGAATATTGCTTACATTATTGCATTGCACTACAAATGCTTTTTTTGAAGTTTTCTTAGCGACCTTAATGCGATAATCGCTCTAATAAAATAATAAGTATTACAACAAATATGGAAATTTGTTCACTGCTGCGTTTACTTACTTTTATTTTATATATTAAGTTATATAATCTTAAAGGTAAACGAAAATTATGAAAAATAGTGATAATTGCAGTAAAATTTAAAAAAACCGCCAAAATTGTATTTATTGCAATAACATTTTTTTTTGTTTAAATGAAGAGTTTAATGAAACATATTTTAATCTCACTCAGCAATAGATATAATATAAGCATTTACAGAAAACATGCAAATGCAACAACTTCACTGCCCCCTAATACCCGTACATTTTTTATAATTTTGTTGACGTTCAGTATTCATCTGTACATTATCGTTTGTGCTTCGTTGTTACCTATATAATTTGTGACGATACATAAATAGCAACTAGCAAGTAAGAAGGTATCAAATACCTATGTAGGAATGCATGATGTTCACAATCATAATAGGCAGTAACAATGATTTGGTCGAGTAATAAAAATGTAATGTATTGTCATTGATAGTGCCATCGTCTATACTCAATGGTATTACTTAACACGTCTTATAATATGAATTTATATGATTCCAAGCAATTATTATTAGCATTGAACTAGCTGTATCTACAGTTAATTCATAATTGTTTAAAAGCGTTCAAGAATTTGGAATTTAATAACAGCTATAGCATAACTATTTTTATAGTTTGTATTGATGCATAATATTTAAGAATAAACTACTGTACCTACAGTTATATTTAATTTAATTTTATCAAGGATGGAAAATGTCAGGTTTAAATTACATTTAAATTACTATGATAATATTAATTATTGTACTATAGTACTGTAATAATAATATAAACGGGCAAGATAAGTAAGTTGTTAATATATATTTTAATCAAGTTTGGATAGATTAAATTCGTTCAGTCGACGACGATGACGACGACGATAGATCTGTGTTTTCAAATATTTGAAGATTGAAAATTATTCTTACGATCCTTTTATGAGTAATAGTCCTTAATAATGGCCAAATAAAATATAAAATATACTCATATAATATTTAGTCTATAGAATTAATTATAAATTGTTAGATAAACATTAATTACGATAATTTTCAAATCATCATGGTAATTAGTAGCCCCCGTCATATCTTATAAACTTATTGGACTATTATAATTATTATGTTCTTATTATAGTTATTCCTTATTAGTTGTTAGTTATTACATAAAGTCTTGTCACTTAAAAACTATTCGCTAAAATTATGATTAACATTTTCAATCAAAAAAAATTGCGTGATTGACAATTTACAATAAAAAATAGGAGTTTACATTTGAAACTTCGAAAGAAATTATCATCACATATAAACACTCCTCTTATGAGTAGTATAAAATTTAAATATTTAAAAATCTAGTTGAAAATATAGGTGTTAGTATGTTGTAAGTATAGGTAGGTATCTATACTTCAAAATTCCAAAAATCAGAATTTTAGGACACAGTATGCCGTGTGCTCGGGACTTCAATAAGCCAACAATATTACCACGTTTATATGTAGCAATTCATGCGCATTTATATAATGTGCATTAGGGAGCGGGTTTATATGCACCTAAAATATCAACATTAGATTTCGAATACAATTTTAAGTTAATGTGAATGTTTTTTAGTCCATGTTTTATACTTTGTATTCCATGACCAAAACAATTCTAAAAATGTTTTTCAAAATTCCCGCAAAAAAATTAATTCGCATTTAAGCGTTTACATGCATTTCTTAATCCCGGAGTAAGAGTTAATTCGATTTGACGAATCGAATTAAATAATAAATGTGCATTAATTTAATGCGAATTCAAAATGTTTATATGCACCCAACTCCCGGATTAACGCAATGCGCATTAACTGCTGCATATAAACGGGGTAATTATCTGGAATCTCCATGTCGTTAGAATCTTTTAGCAATGGATTAAAAAAAAAAACTATTACTTCAAAATAATAATTTATAGTTTATTTAATTAATGTAGTTTAAGTTTATTACAATTTTTTTTTTTTTTACAATAAGGAAAATTAATTTTTTATTTTATGTGCGCAATATTGTAAAATAGCATCTGAAACATTAGTGATTAACATTTTTTTTTAGAATATCATAATAAATCATTTTTTATTTAAAAATAAAATAATTTTATTGCAATATGTTTATTAAAAGGCAATGCTATTATTGTTTAAGTGTCTCTGGAGCCGAGACAGACGGACACTGTCTGCCACTAGCTGATTGGTCATAATATTATACAACGTGTGTCGTGTTAAACCTATATGTGTTGTACTTAATAAATTAATTATTAAAGGATAAAAGATAGATAATCGGCATAGGTTCTTGGGGAATCTTCCTGCGTGCACATCGTCTGATATAATTATATTATAAAGAATTGACATAATGGATTTATAATATCACTATGTCGACAGCTGGGAAAAATTAATTTTCAGAAATCTAAAAACTTGAAGCATCGCGGCGTACCAGGTATACTGATACCACCGATCGGTATATATATATATATATACCTACTGTTACAATATAGGTATAGGTATATAACACGTATATTCCAACGATATATTGTCGTCGGATAATTTCGCGGACAACAGCAGAATGCACTCAAAGACTGCAAGGTAGTGCAAAATCAGAGTGCCTTCACATATAATAGAGGAATGATGGATTGACATTGCGCGCCTGCGGCCCTCACGAGTCACGCGAAGATCGATCGATCCGTCAATCGATATGTGTAACACGTTTGAAGGTTTTGCGATCATCGTCGGTGTAAAAAAAATATATTTATCCACGTGTAGGTATAGACTATAAACAGTATCCGCAGTATGTGTACGTCTATACCATAATATACCTGCGTGTACCGCATACCGGGTGATACATTCGACACGAGACGCATTCGTTGTTTCAATAACCAACTTCTAACTAAAATATTTTTTTAACATAAATAGCTATACCAATGTTTAGATAAATATAATTGTTTATCTAGATAAGTCTGAACACTGTTCAGAAGTAGGCGGTGGGTACTCCGCAAAATGTTAGTCCCATATACTCCGCTCGTATATAAACTTTAAATATCTACTCTCATAAGTTATAACCATAATTAACTTACTATACTCATCTGAAATTTTTCTGTTTCGGAATTTGATATCAAAAACATTTGTTGTCATTCAAAAGAGTGAAAAATTAAAAAATTGTTAACGAAAAAAAATTGTCTCATTGTAACGATTTAAAATGTTGTAATAGGAGTATATTTTCGAAAACTTCAGTGTCTTGGTAAATGCACATTTTCCCCCGATTGTTTTAGGTCTAGTAGGACATTTCCCCCCGATATATTTTTGATGCGGACATTTCCCCCCCCCCCCCCATTTTTTTATTAGCTTATTATTGACTAATAATAATGAATTTAATAATACAATATTATTTATTTTATTATTTAATATGAAATTATTATTTTTTAATAAAATATAAAATATATAACATTTTTTTTATTTTCATAAATATAATAGATTACACATGTATATGTTTGATTCACTAAACTACTTGAAACAATAAAAAAAAAAAAAAAAATATAATTAATAACTAATAAAAATGGCTAAAAATTCCAACTTAAGAAATGATACGTTATGCAAAAAAAAAAAACCATTTGATTAGTGATTCTTCTAGTGTTTTCCGAAATAAGGACCGTCTTGCGTTAAATCGATCACCCCGTATGCTCATGTACCTACCTCTACATAGGGTATATCATAAATATAAATGTAAATATTACAGTCATAGTTTTAGTATTATAGTAGTTGTAGTTTTAGATTATATACAGTGCGTGTATGGTCGTGGTCGGCATAGAAATGAGAACGGCAGCTACCTTATGGCGATATAATAATTAGTCGTTTACAAAAATGGTAGTGTCGGATGAATCTCAGTGCTCTGCGGCGATGTGCGTGCCGTGTGCGTAATATCTCATTGTCATATATATAAATATATATTATACGTGAATGCGTGTATAACATATTATTATATTATATAGGTATGTCAAATTGGCACAGCAGGTAGTCGTGAGAAATTAGTACAAGGGAAACGCGCCAAAAATGATAAAATATTGTCTCGGCGAATTAGATGAAAAAAAAGCCAATACGCCATACTGAATACCGGCCCCGTGTGCCAGTATATATTTTTGATGGATTTGTAAAACAGTAAAATTGTAATAATATTATGTTGATGTGTGTGAAATAAAAGTAATTTTTTGTAAACAATAAATATATAATAGATGTTCAGACTTCAACAGAAATATTTTATAATGATTTTAACAATAAGTATTATAAGGTTATATTATATAATATATATACATACATACTATGATAGTACCTTTATGGCTATATATTACGTAAATATAGTTTTAAAAATATGGGGAGGAGGATATATAAATTATAAATATCAGTCAACGTGTAAAGTCGTGAATTTAATGTTACAATAACATAATTTATTATACTGACATGGTTAAGTTGAGAAATATTTGGGGGTGGGGATAATCCCCCCAAGTCCATCAATTTACACCTATGACATACTATACACACATAAATGGCGTACGCAGGGAAAGCGTTCAAGGGTTCTAGGGCCCTCCCCTGAAATTTCTTCTACAAAAAAACGTATTTACCATGATAATAAATACACAGAGTAAATTAATAACTGTGTTAGTCATTTTTAACAGTTATAAAACAGATTTTTTTATATATTATATTTATGAACAATGCTAAACGTCTGCCATAATCGTTTTATCAACTATTAATATTATTATCTACCACGTTTATAAATTATAACGGCCTGAAGATGACCAAGTTAAATACTCTAAACGTATAGGCGGCTATATTATTTGAGACTTACTATATTGTCTACTGTACCGTTTTCAATAAAAAGTTTAACAATAGATTCCTTGAGACCTGAAGGCTGTTTATATAGCTTATAAGTATCCACTCACATGCATTTTTATTGGTATTTTTTACATTTTTGTTAGTGTCAATGGATTTCCGCCTATGGCTGCTTACAAAAGTTTCTCCAAAAAATAAGTGTAAATTAAAAATATATTTCTAAGTAGGTATATTCGTTTAGTTTTTCGTCTACAATAATATTGTGATGGTATTGCATAAAGTTAACCCAAATTAACAAACAATTACTATTATAGTAGTCTCAAATCTAAAAAAAAGTGTTTATCGAACAACGCTTTACATTACATTTTTTGTTTTATAATATACCTAGGTGCAATATACATTTATTAATACACAATATACCTATCGATATTTCGTAGGAGATTGTGCATCATAACACAATAATAAATCCATAGTAGTATTGCCTTATTTAAACTTTAATTTAGATTAAAATATAAATATAGGGAATGTAGGAGGTTACTACTATTAGTACTTGGAGTACACAAATATATTATATTATGACGCGTGTGAATGATATATTTTGGTTTTTTATTTCAAACAACTAAGATATAGTGTTTACGTACCTAATTAGGTACCTTTAGTGTTTAGAACATAATATTATAGGTATAGGTACCTACATAAATATTGTATTATTTTTCTCGTTTAATTATATTAGATTAATAAAAAATATATTAGATAAATGATAATGTCCGTTGTTGATGTAATATATTGATATATTATGCATATTATGATACAACTTGTAATGATATCATTATAAATAGGTATTAGGTACCTACTTAATAGTTGAGCAAAAACAGCGTCGTACCGGATGTTATCGGTGATAATTATTTATAGGCGAACATGATCAATATGTTTACCGATGTGCCGAAATGTAAGTCATATAAGTGCCTACGAAGTACCAACGAGGTTATCGTATAGTAATTTATTATCAAATACGCAAAGTAATTTGTCCGGTTGAATACTCACATATTATTATCATTTCGTATACATAGCTGGCACCTATCCCTCAACCAGTTATTATTCTTGTATGGAATGATAGTTTGTTGAGAAAAGTGTACGTTTTCCCGTTTAGTATTACATGGAATAGGTATATTATTAATTAGTGTTTTATTTATAAGATTCTGTGTTGATGATGAATTTATTGGTTTTGTAATGATTAAATCATGTGACATTGTTCAAATGAGCTCGGAAAATTATGTGATAAAAATGAGTGTTCACAAAGTTACAAAACTATATTAAAAACGAAAAGCTGTCCGTTGGTAACCGCATCAACCAAGAACGGCTGGACCGATTTGGATCATTTTATTATTTAAATGTTCGTAACATTCCGAATGAGATTTGTACAGAAAGAAAAGTCGGTAAAGTTGCTTGGAAAATTTGGAAAATTCGGGGGAATCTGTAATACCTTTTTTCAATGTGATTTTTGTATGGGTATAATTTGTTGCATATTATAATATTATAATATTATAATATTTTATTAGTATATTAGTATTATTTTTTTCTATATAAATAATAATTTATTTTTAAGATTTTGTGTTGATGATGAATTAGTTGGTTTTATAATGATTAAATTATGTGTATTTTATCCGTGTCCGATGAGAAATTTTTCAGAGAAAAAATTTGCTTCAGTCTTAAGCATGGAAATTGGTTTATAGGTATAGCAAATTTAATATAGGTAATCAGCAGTAGCAATACTTGGGGGGGGGGGGCTAAAAGTGAAAAGTGGCAGTACCTACCTACTTGAACTTCCGAAAAAATCAGGGAAAAACTTAAAAAATAACAATGGACAAACGGGAGCATTCATTTTGTATGTACACCTGCAGTTTACGAAAAAATCGATTTTAGTCAAACATATTTTGTACAAGCATTTTCTTAACATCTTGTAATTTTCAAAATATTTATAGACCTTTAAGAAATGTTGGACATTTTTAGTATTTTTTTTTTTATAAATGTTTCTCATATTTGTTTTCATTATTTATTGTTTTTACACAAACTTATAAACATTTAATAACAATACGTATTATTTTTTTATGGTTTTTCTTTATTTAAATTCAAAGTTGAGGTATAATAGCTGAATATTATTATATTTGCTATTATAAGAAATAAGAATTAATAAGGCCCTTTAAGCTAGGTATTTAAAATGTTCATTGTACTATCACCAATAATTATTATATTATAATAATTACACGATTACAAAAATGTTCGTTATTCATAAAATTATTCAATGTCATCAGTTTAATTTAATTTAATCTTATTCTTATAATTTAATATTTTGTTATCTTGTTATATAATAATTAATAAATTTAATTTAAATTAATTTAGTTTGGCGTATTGCTTATTGTTCTATTAATTTTTAGATCATAGGTTAGATTAGGCTATACGCACAACAACCTTATGATAATTTACAGTTTTTTTCTGAATATTTTTTTGTTGTGTGAAAAAAACACTAATTCTCTTTTTTTTTTGTTTCAGGAAATGGAATTTGATTGGGACGAGAAGACCCAAGGGCTAGTGTTAAGCTCGTTCTTTTGGGGGTACGTAGTCACGCAAATGCCGGGTGGCATGTTAGCCGACACGTACGGAGGCAAAGCCACGTTGGGTTTGGGAATGCTGTTTAGCAGTATCGGTACGATCATAACACCTGTTGTGGCCAGGAGCTATGGACCAGAAGCACTGATTATACTGCGATTGATCATCGGACTCGCTCAAGTACATATTATGGATTTTATATTTTTGGTTGTACAAACAACAATAGTTTTATTAACACTGGTCGTGCATAATAGTTAATGACTATATAGATAGGTACCTACTATAATATCATCTATGTTAATGATACATGCCTATATAATTATATAAACATACGATAGGTACTGATTAAATAATTATTAAGATATATTCAAACAAAATACCTATCTACACCGTTAATCAAATGTGGAATAAATAGGTCGAAGGTAGGTACATAATATAATAAATTACGTTAATAATGTACCACTGTCCACATACTTTTAAAACCATACGGGATCGGGGACCAGCACCCCTCCCCACGCCCACAAAGTTTCGTCTCAGCCATAGCATTGTATAGTAAAGGTATCTATTCAGGAAGTTATATATTCATTAAAAACTCGTACAACATTATTACATTGATTATAATTTACAGATCAAATTATTAAAAATTTTTTTTAACATGACAATTATTTAACATGAATATAATCCATTGACATCCGAACTAGGCTCTAACGTTTTGTTTATCAGCATAGGTAAAAAATTATAACCTACCTATTATTATTATTATGATTATATATATCATTGACTATTATATTCGATAGATGTTGTGAGCGTAATATTATTTTTCACTACCACGCGAAAATATAATTTAATTTATATTAATTAAAACCGTACAGTTGAGTACTGTATAATATTATGAACTATGGCTTACAATTATATAATATATGTACATACAACTTCATAGGCCATACGGTGATAGAAGGTATCCAATTTTAATCTAGTTTAATTTTTATTTGTCAAACTAACTGGGCTCAATTATAAAAATACATTTAAAGTAACTCACAAATCACAATCCCCAGTTAAGTTTTAAATTTATAGTTGTTTTTTTTTATATTGATTTAGGTGCCTATAATATATATATATTATGTTTTTATCCATTCATTAATTTATAAAATAATTTCATAATAAAACTAGATAATTATGAATCATGACCAATGTACTTATTGCTACAATTACAATATTATTAGGTACCTATAATAGGCATATAGGTACACTATGCGACTCGGTAGGTATTTTAGTAGGTAGGTACCTAATGATTAGTGAATGAATAATCATAAGTTCTAAGTTAATGCATTGTTTTGAAAATAAGTACCTAAGCAGTCGTAAACAATATTATTGTTGCACAGCCAAATTTGCTTGTTATGATATCTTTATCTTACAAACGCATAGGTAGGTACAACGGTGTAACTGGGTAAAAACTAGAAATAATTCTTTGCCCCATGCAAAAATATGTCAGGGGGACAGTGTCTCCCACAATTACCACAATTACGACAATAGGTCCCTTAAACACAGCAAATTTAAGTTCTAAACTGTGAAGACTCAATAATATCCAATTTTGTATTGACTACCTATTTTTAGTAATTAGTAATTATTAATGTTATTGTGAATTGACCTATAGGCTATAATTATATAAATCTATCAAAAATGGTGCCTCATATATATTATTAAATAAAATAACGTATGGGGAACTCTGAATTAATTGTCAAGCCTTATTTATTACAATTGAACATTTCTAATTATAAAATAATTTCTAAAGTTTGAATTCAAATGCTTACACAAAATTGTTTGTTAATGTATTTTTGATATTTTTAATGTGTTGTAAGAACAACTTCAGTAAGTAGGATCTTGTATAATATTTTCAAGCTTTTGATCTTTATTAATAGAAAAAAACTAAATACACAATTTCAACTTTCAAATGTCTATAAATAGCTTAGAATAAACTTATTATTTAAAAAAATTCATATGTGTATAGAAAATTATAATTTTACAAGTTTCTTCAATAATAATATTTGAATTAGGTACAGTGTAATAACAAATATCATTATTCTACATAGGTATATAAGTGTTTATTGATATATTTAATAACTAAAATGCATTTTTTTAGGGACCATTGTATCCGGCAATGAGCAGGCTACTCGCTTCATGGGTACCAGTTGAAGAACGGGGTCGATTAGGATCTCTGGTATTTGCTGGTAAGTAGGCAACAAACCTTTAGTTTTTGTTTGACATGAATTGTATTAATTTTGTACACGCACATTTATTCATTGTTAGGAGCACAAGTAGGTAACGTTGCTTCTATGCAGTTGGGTGGTTTTCTTATGCGGTACACCAACAGTTGGACCAGTGTATTCTATGCATTCGGAGTGTTTGGAATATTTTGGCTGATGTTCTGGTTCGTATTGATATACAACCACCCAAATCGTCATCCATTCATCAGTCAAAGGGAAAAACAGTATTTGAACAGGGCGATTAACACCGTTGATCCAGAAGATGTTAGTTTTATAACAATAATAATAAAATAATTACATGTAATAATAATACACTCAATATCTGTTACCTAGGGCAAGTTATCAATTCCATGGAAAAGTATTGCAACATCAGCACCAGTATGGGGATTGATCATTGTTCAGATAGGTCACGATTGGGGTTTGTTCACCATAATTACAGATTTGCCAAAGTATATGAAGTCAGTGCTGAAGTTCTCAGTAGTCGAAGTATAAACACACCATAATTCAGTATTTGAACATATATGTATATATGTATTATTTAAAAAATAACTCATCAATTCGTAAAATGTTTTATTTCAGAACGGTATATTGTCCGGCTTACCATACATAGTGATGTGGTTGGTAGCTATGGGTTCTGGTTTCATAGTAGACTCAATGTTATCATCCCAGTATTTTACAGTGACTTGCATCCGTAAAACATTTGTAACTATAGGTAAATCAGCTTAACAATCAAGAGTTTAATAATTTATCATAAAATAAATGAAATATTGTTATTCCTTTTCAGCTAGTGTAGGGCCAGCACTCGGAATTGTTGCAGCATCATATTCTGGATGCGATAAGGTGTTAGCAGTAGCTAGCTTCACGATAGGTATGGGACTTATGGGTACTTTTGTACCCAGTTTGAAAGTTAATGCCTTAGATCTCAGTCCCAACTATGCTGGGACATTGATGGCTATTGTGGGTACAATTGGATGTTTGTCTGGAGTTATTGCACCTTATATTGTTGGCATTATGGTTCCAAATGTATGTTACTGTTATACTAATTTAACAGAATTGGCTTAAAAATTAAATTATTTTTTTTATTTATTTAGAGTTCTATGGAAGAATGGCGTGATGTGTTTTGGCTGTCTGCTGCTATACTAATAGCCACCAACTTGTTATTTTTACAATATGGTTCAGGAAATGTACAGCCATGGAATGAAAAGGCAAACCGCCAGTATAAGAGTAGCGATATTAACAATGAAAATAATACGGATTCGATACTAAAACCATTGTAAAATAATGACCCAATAAGTTTTGTACAGTTATAACTTTGTCTTATAATTTTTATACTAATTATTCTTAAGATATAACATAGGTAATATTTATAATAATTTAAATCACACCAAAAGAACAATAGCAAGAATATGAAATTCATAAAACAGATCTTAAAAACTTTCCAAGAGGTTCTGGATACCAATAAAATGTGAATGCAAAGAATTGTTTAGATCTAAAATATAATATGGTATAAGTTTTGATGATTTCAGCTTAAACCAATTATTAGTTTCTTTTTTGATTAAAGTAAATCAAAAATACACATTACATTTTTATTTAATGTATTCATTAAAAACATTAATTTAAATCATGAGACATTTTTCACAGCAGAAGCAACAATTTACACCTTTTTAATAAAAATTCTTTGTTAATTAATCACGTCATCATTTTTAAAATATTTTTCAGGATTATTGGTATCCAGATCTTAAAATAAATAATGAGAATATAATTGACAAAATTTATGAATTAGCAAAATTTTCATTAAAATGAATGTTAATAATAATAAATTAACATTACTAAGTACATAAAATAGACATTTAAACTTCCATACATCATAATTTGTGTCATGTATGAATAAAGAACAATAAATATAATATGTAAATATAAATGAGAAAATACGTGAAATTAATGAACACCAGCAACACCTTTAACAGCAATGTTATTGGCATTTTCTCTTTTCACTTTTCTTCTCCTGTATGGATTATCCCTGTTATATTGCACACATCGGTCGAGATCAATTGTATACATTGTGCCACAAATAAGTACATCAAATTTTAGTACATTGAGTTTGTAGTGTTGTTCAATTTCATCAGAAGTTCTCTTCTCATATTGCCACCAGCCTAAAATATGGAAAATGAAAATTTATGTCAAAATAAGTATTCACTCATGACTAAATAAACAACAGGCATGTCAGCAAACTCGCGTACTTTTCCTATCACTGTGCATGTGTGCTGTATAGATATATAAAACTAATATACTAGTACCACTGAGAGAGTGCTTATCATTCGCACATCCAAATGATCAAGCCCTGCGATTTCGTACCCAAATTTTTCCCACTCTACCACTCTGGCGTAGGTGTTGGCGGCTAGCGTTCGGACAGGTTTAGTGGTAGGAATGTGCGAGATCAGACAAATTTTGGTCGCCACCCAAAAGCGCTCTCTTAGTGACACTAGTATAGATATCTATAGTATGTATATCTATGTGTGCCCAGATTTGGAATAAAAGATAATTTACATCCCAAATACATTGGGGTATTGATAAAGAACTCGTTTATTCCATTATGAGGACACACTATATGTGCAGAACAATGTTGCTGACATGCCTGTTTATTTAGTAATGTATACACTACTACTATGATCATCTGAAAACAATTTATGTCATACCGTTTTTGCCTTCATAAAACCATTGGTAACCATCTTCAAGTGTTTCTACTTCTTGACGTTCAAGAATAATAGGATTTTTGTCAAAATCAATAGGTATATGCTGACGACACATTGGACACCTGTTAGCTTGCCGTGCCGCTCCTTTCACACACAAGAAACAAAATACATGACCGCATGGAGTACGAACAGGGAACACAGCTGGTCCCAAACATACAGGACACTCGTTATATTCGCTTTTAGACTTGTCATCTATAATAATTCAATACAACAAGGTTAAGTTTTGATTCACATAAGTCGCAAAAACAGTTCAATGCTCTAACCATTTTTCTTGGATTTTTTCAAGATAGATTTCAGTTTGATTCCTGGCGTTGAGTTCTTCTCAACGTTAGAGCTTGTTGGCAAGGCAGAAGCGTCAGACACATATGCATCTTCTGGCAATTCGGCTGTTCATAACAATAATGATATAATAATTAGTATAAAATTGTTCGTTGATAATAAATAGGGCAGAGGACTTGTAGCTCTAAAAAAGTACTAAATATGCAAGCACTTATGCACTTAAAATTTTTTTCTAAAATTGTTTTGAAATCCTAATTGAAGAAAAACCCACATTCCGCATAGTGCGCACACGACTCACTGTGGTAGAGATGTCGTATGGTGTACGACGTTAGATCGTAAACGATTATTCATCTATAAATAAAATTAATTACAGCAAATCATATTATTGGCTTATCGGCAATCCTAAAGCGCTTGAAGGAAAAACGTGTGCCTGTGGAGAGTCAATAATATTATACGACAAACATTTAAATTTTTTAAATTTTTATACAAATATTTTGACTGAATTGTTTGAAATAAAAATGTCGGTATGGAAAAAATTGATTTAAGTTAAATATGTCTCAAAAAGTAGGTATAAAAGCGTAAAATGTCCAAAAACAAAACTCAAAATATGCATTTATATGCAAAATAAAATTTCAAAACTAGCTTTGTGAAAGCATGAAACATTTGTTTTTTGTACTCTGCTATTTTTGTGACTGTGCAAAACAAATATGCAATAGCTACAAGTCCTCTACCCTAATAATAAATTATAAAAAATATTATTATAATTATTTAGGTAGTAAATATAAAAAGTGATGTGCACACATAAAATAACATGGGAACATTATAAATGCAGACTAACCATTTTTCTTGGATTTCTTCGAAGTAGATTTCTTTTTTGGTACGGGCGTTTTCTTTTCTTCATCGTCAGACTTTGTGGTTGAGGCAGAAGCAGCAGATGAGTGAGGATCTTCTGGCGATTCGGCTGTAAAGAACAAAACCGACGATTCATTAGTACACAACAACAGTGATGATTTGGCAGTACAGAACACTGTACGTTTGACGACAATAAAAATAGTACAATAAAGTTATTAGGCAGTTTACAACATGATATTTTACTCCTGCATAATATTGAAACGTGTGTAGTAACAATAATAATATTATAATGTATAATCACTATAATCATAGACATAGGTACAACCTAATGAATGGTTAGAATGTCAATAGTAATTATAATACAACTTACATTCGGGTTCATTCTCCTCAGACGTATTCTCGTCGTCCGCGATCTCGTCCTCGAGACGTTTCAGAGACGCAGCCATGTCTCGGAAACTGCAGCTGTGTTCGACGACTCGCGTATTATTTCAAATCGTAACCAATTAGTGGTGGTGAATAAATTGGTGTGTCCGGACGTCTGTGGGGCTCACCGTTCGTAATTCGTAAATCGATAAAGCGAATTATTATCAACAAAACAAATGTGGAAAAAGCAACCGTTTGAGTGTGATAATCGACGACTGTTACCGAAGACCTATAGTAACCGTAACCGAGTGTGCGTCGTTGATGGGTGTGTCGACACGGTGTTGCGCGTTGTTTACCGCTAGGGGGCGCTAGCGTCCGCTGCCCGCCGCCGCCGCCGCCGCCGCGTTTCGCAGTTGTGCGTGTGTGCAACAGTGTTGCCGGAGAGCGGGTTAATTCGTTTTCGATAGGTAAATTAATAAAAATTATATCATTACAATATTAATATTATTTATATTATTGTACTCTGTCTCGAAGATTCAAACCTTGAAACCTATGCCTATCTTCGATAGGTACCTATCGTGTATTCGTGTTATATTTTTGTGAAACCATTTTTAAGGACTATTACTTTTAGTATAAACATTTTGATAACTTACTGTAAACTACTAGTTCTAATTTTGAATTAGGTACAACAACATTTTCAAAAGAAGGATTTTATTATGTTTAATATCAAAAGAAAAATGGAGGTGAGCGTTTATAAAATGTACATAAATAGATTATTTTACTATATATTATTATGAGATCGGATGTGCCTCAGATTCATAGGCGTAATCTTAATCTGGGGGGGGGGGGAGCGACTACCCCCACAGATATTTAACTGAGGGGATAATAGGTAGTGTCTTTCCCCCCCTCCCCCCACTGTTACAAGTTCAAATTGAATTTATTACTGATTTATGTACGGTTTTTTCCACTACCGCTTCCACGTCGTATACCATTATAATATGTTTCAAAACTCCATTTGAGTCGTCTGAGTCGTTGAGCACACTTGAACACGCTAAAGACTTTAGGAGTCAGATTAAACAAGTGTTACCTTATCTAGTATATTTAAATAAAATTAATACAGTATAACTGGAAAGAGGGCAATTTATTAGGTAACCGTCCTGCTGTACAGGTCTTAGAGTCGAGTGTATCTAATGTCCATTAGTCATTGAGAAGGTCACTGCAGTACTTAATGGTTGAGTTCAATTTGAATTCAATTATATAAATCATTGCATACGAAAGATGTCTGATGATTCTGAGCGGAAATGCCTACATTACTATAGTTAGTGTATTTTATCATATATTTGTGTTGGGTATATAAATATTTGTTTTACTACTGTTTATTAGTGATTCAGTATCAAATAGCGATAGCTCAAAATTAATTTAAATATTTTTAAAATGTCATTGCGTGTATTAAAATATAATGATATTATAAGTAGAAGTTTTTAAGTTCCCATAAATCATTTTAAATTACAACAAAATAACTAAAATCACGTTATTCTCCGTTTAAATATAGGTACAATTTCCTCTAAATTTGAACTTATAATGTCTAAAAAACAAAATTATGAAAATTTATTTTTTAGACTTACATGTTTCACTAAGAATTACTGTGGGATTTTGTATTAAATTGTCAAGCTTTTTGACCAAGCATCAATTTTTTTTATCAATAATTTAAAAAAAACTGAATTTGAATAATTTCTTTTGTTTTTTTTCAAATTATTAAGAACATTTCTGGGAATATTTACTTTTGCCACCTCCCCCTTCCCAACTAAAGTAGTAACTATATTCACTTTTCTGCCAGAAAATTTAATATATTAAAATTGAAGATTAAAGCATTTTTACTTTTCCAAAAGGTGGTGCAAGCATAAAAAATAACATATCATTGTAAAATCAATAATTTCACCGCTCCGTTGTGAATCTAAAATATAATGAAAAAATATATTTACATACATATTATACATAGTTGATAATGTTGATATACATAATAGGCATCATTACAATAATACAACAAACAAATAAATAAAAAAATTACGTGTATAGTTGGTTTCTGCTAAATATATGAGGTTATGACTGCGGCAGACGACAGTATTGCTATAAATACAATTAATCATTATGTTTTCGATTGACAAACCAATACAGTCTTAGTGTGAGATAGTATCCGATTTCGATGAAAGACAGAACGCTGCAACCGAGAAAAAATGACGCTGTACCTCCGAGGGAAACTGAAATTATTAGTTTAAAGTAATAAGTATATACATTATAATATAATATTATAGTATGTAAAAAATATTATTGAACTTAACATAGGTACATATAGCTATTTCGTCATATTGTATAGTATATTATATTAGTACCTACACCATGTATAGGTACCTAAATGCGATTTATTGTGCAAGTGCAATTAGTGTTTATTTGCGAATTATATAAGTATTGTATATTACACATTTACACGGTATAACTTATGAGTAGACGTCATATTTTATTTTATTAGACGAAATGGAACCTTTTGGACGACCGCGACATGTACAATGTACCTAGTACCTACTGCACATTATTATGTATTATACACGCCGTCATCATTAGGAATATTGTATACATTTTATTTTATGCTAAAAGCTATATATTTTACGAAACTATAATAAAATTTGACAAATGGCTTAATTATTTTTATACTCGTTAAAATTGTTTACGGTGTGTTTGAAATCGTATACATTCCGGCGGCATTTTTTTTAAATACCATTTATTTTCTTTTACAACCACACGGTCTCCTATTATAGCTGTATGGGCGTATGGCCATAACCTATATTATATTGTATTATATAGCTGTATCCTTTCTGTATGTACTCAATTTACAATATTATATCGGTATACATGTATGCAGTGGCGTAATTATGAGGGCTCTTCCTCCATGACATTTTTGTCAGAGGGCAGGTATCTCTCTATATATACCAACAGTAGACATTTTTAAATCTACTAAAATAGAGAAAGAATACAATATATTATACAATATTTAACGCACATATTTTATAAAATGAAAATTTTTTCTCAAAGTATTGCATATATCAATATATGTATTTATGTTTCTACTGCTGCATAGTGCACAACATCTATATGTTTAAGTATTGTCAACTTTATCGCATTATATAGGTTACAAAAGTAACCCAATAATATTATTTCCTAAATTATTTGATTATAAGATGTCCATCACATTATTTTTTGTAAACAAGTTATATAGCAGCTATTTTTTAAGGAACTCTTTTATGTAGGTACTTAAATAGTTAAATACTTATTTGACGGTACGCCATCATAATATGAGTACCTACCTACCTACCTACGATTTGTTTCCATAAGCCATAGAATGCGTTGTGTAAAAACAAACAATTAGGTTATGGTTTCGATTTCGGTGAATAAATCAATTTGTCCCGTCCCCTTCCTAGTTTTTTACTCAGTTACGCCATTGCCTGTATGATATTATACATATAAAATATACATAAAACTTATATATTAATATACACCGCCTCCATATTATTATCACGGTGTCGTGCGCTCGAGTTTTACCGAGAAATATGCACTCTGCTACTCTGCATGATCAATTACCGACGGACTTATGTCCAACAGCGTAAAAAACGATTTAGTATGGATTTATATAATATTAAATGCTTCTTCGCCGGGAAAATGTTACCGGCACAGCCTCTCGGGGCTCGGGCATCGCGTGACGGAATCGAAGGAGCGCGAGAAGAAAACGTTTTACGTCTTTCATTATGCACCGCCGAACAAATTAAAATTATTATTTATTATTATTTCATAATCATTTGTATAATAAGTAATAACCACTGAGACGCGATGTATTATATTATAGTTACACATCCGTGGTCACAGTGACTATAGGTACAGTAACAGTTGTGTAATACGGCAATCGGTCAACAATTTGTGGGACAATAATATAATATTATAGTCTGATTTAAAAAAAGTCCAGACTCGTTTTCTATTGTCGGAAAACAGTATTCTAGATACAATTTGCACAAAATTCTTTTTAAAAATTGTGTATGGAACAATACAATATATTTTGTAAGTTTTAGGTAAATCAGGATTATCTGCAGTAGGAGTAAAATCAAATATAATAATAGATATTATATAGGATATAATAATAATTAAATACCTAATTAAAATTTTTCGAATTGAATTATTTATATTTTTGAAAAATTATTTATTTGTTTATTTATTTGCCAAACAGAAAAACAATTAAACCGGACTTTTTGCCTCGGACGTTTCCTCTTCGTAAAACACTATTATAGGTAAACGACACACTCTACACTCTACGGTAAGTACCTACTCGTAGGCTATACTTTTTTGTAATTATTTTTTCAATATACATGTTATATATTATATATAGATATTAAAATCCATAAGATACTGTACTTATATATAAATATATAATGATAAACTCGGATAAAAGGTTAGAATTGAAATTTCATCAGGAAAATTCCGAGATTTTGTCCAAAGTTAAATTATTACTTGACATATACCTATTACCATACATTTACCAGTATATTATACTGGCGAAACGGCCCAAATAACAATTGTATACAGTTTTTATTTATAGGTATTAAAAAAGTCTATTTTAACCATGATATAAATAAAATCTATTTATCTACATCAACTGCTAATCGTGATTTTAATATAATATGAATTTTAAATTAATTGTTTGGTAACTTTTTATCGTCAATAATTGTATGGTATAAAAATTTAAATAAACGATTGTATTATGGGCGTGTCATTTTGTTAATGTTTTTCAATGTAGCCAATCAGAGTAGGTGTTTGTTAAGTGCTAACTATAAAGTAAAATTAAATTGTTTTCTTATATAATATTGAAAGCATACTCTACTTCCATTTGACATATTATGTTTTTACTACCTACCTATGTTATTAAGTTATCAAGGCTATCACGCAATTTTATTATTTTAACCAACAATAAATCGCTTTTTATGGTTAGATCAAGTAGCATCAATCAATTTTCAACTATATATATTATCAGAATTATTGGCGACATTATGTTCAAAATGTAAAATGTTTATAATATAAAATACAATTTTACAATAATAATAATATGGTAACGTGTCATAAACAATTATTAAGGGGTTTAGTATAGGCAACTTTCAGAAACATTAATTGAATAAAAATTGAATAATTTTACAGTGATTTAAGTCATTAATTACTGACTAGCAGTGGCGTACGCAGGATTTTTCAATGGGGGGATGGGCTTGAGTATTAATTACAAGTTTCTTTTTATTTTGTCCATCTAATAATTGCAGACATTTAGGTGAGGTATTTTAAAATGTTTGTACAACTTCAACTTCTCAACTTTTCTAATAGAAAAAATAACTTCAATGGAGGTTTTTGGAAGGAAATTGGATCTAGTTCGTTTTTTAGGAGGTCGAAATTGAAAATTCTCAGTATTTTTTTTAAATAATCATGAAAAAAAAAATAAATGAAAATTTGTTAAAAATGTTTGGTAACCCTGATTAGACGGTCTTCACTTTCCTTGCATTTTATTAATTTTAGTTTTTTTTCTAAAAATGTCAATAAATATTTATTTGTTTGGTCAAAAAGCTTAAAAATGTAACACAAGGTTCATCATAAGTTTTAATTATAACTATTTAAAAATATTAACGATACATAGATACCTATAGGAAAGATTTTATTTTATAAGCATTTAAAGTTCAAATTTTGACAAAACCACAATTAATTTATAGTTAAAAGGTATAAAATATCAAAGTTATCTATCTAAGGCTTGGAAATTTAATAAAAGGTCTTTATTCATGCAAGTAGTTTATACTTTTACCAAAAAATTACTGGCTATTTTAGGAAAATTGGTATGCAAATATGAATTCATTCTGGTAAGACGTAGGTATATGAATTTACGTCCATGCTTACTAATTGACGACAGTTGAAACTTGATAAATATTTTAAAAAAGTAATACATAATAATATGGGAAATGAGGGGGGGAGGGGCTTCAGCTCGTTAGCCCCTTTGCGCATGCCACTGCTGACCAGTAAGTATTAGGTACTATAAATATACCCCCTTATGGTAGCAATAATTTATTTTGAAATTTGTTTTGAAAAATGCCTTATTGTAATTCCGATATTGTGAGTACCGAGTACAGTTTGATAAAAAATAGTTTTGTATCTAAATCCTAATGTATTGCATATTCGAACCGTGCAAAGGTTTCATTTGACGCTGACGTAATACCCGAGAATAGTCGTGATTGTTAATATTCTCTAAATTCAAGTGATCATAATTCATGATGGCTATAATGGGAATAAATCGATCGGCCTATGTAAATGGCAAATTTATAGCTGCGCATGTGTAGTATCATCTATGTATAATAATATGTATAAGCATTGTATTTAAATGTTTTGTTTCTCAACAGTTTAATGCTCCCGGAGTATGCGGGATACCTACCACACGACACACACACGAAATGTCTACATAATGTACCTACTATTATGTATTTTATGTATAAAAACGCATTACAATTGATATTCCAATAATACAGTTATAAAATGTTAACTACCCGTGTAATCGATGCAATAATGCGATTATGTGCGACTATCGGAATAATTTGTCCTGGTACCTATGTACGTTTCCCGAGTATAACTTACAAAAACCATATACGGCACAAAACATAAGTACAGGTATATATAATATATATTGCATAACATAATACTATATATTTTATATAGGCATTATTATAAAATGTACGGGTAACTTTAGGTCTACGTATCATGTTATGTACGCTTCCTCGTAAAATTAAATGAATTAACCTTTTTAGTTGTTGCTATATTTTAAATAAATTTATTCAATATTGACTTAGACGGTTATAACGCTAGAGATGATATATTATTATGGGTTTTTTTTTATGTAAAATAATTCATGCAACAAAATATAATGTATATATAGATAGACTATATTATAGTAGGTATATTATATTATATTATATAGTAAAACGACGGGGTGGCCATTTTGGATTGCAGGATTCTTTTTATTTATTTATTTTTTAAATGATTTTATGTTGAAAACGTCCTTAGTGGTCGACATCATCTTCAATCTCGAGAGAAAGCGAAATATTATAGTTTGCAAAAGTAATTTTCATTATTATAGATACTGTAGTCATTGATATCAAAATGTTAACATTTATTTAAAAAAAATAATTTATTGTGTAGAAAGAAGCAAAATAATTTATAAGAATTACCGAGTAAATTAAAAATGGCAATTGATTTTATAATTTAATCGTTGTGTCATGTTTAGTTCTATAAATTACATAAATAATAACAACATTATTTTCCATGAATATGTAATTAGAAACATGTTTACATCTATAGGTAGGTACCACTACAGTAAATTTCAAGACAACTTTGACAGTAACATATTTTGTACTTATCACGACTAAGTAATTATAAATTAATATTAATAACAAATATATACCTACGTACAAATATCAAATATGTATTTATACATTTTGTTTGTTTGTATTAATTGGATAATGCAATGAATGAATATTTTAAAATAAATAGCAATATTATCATTATTAATTATTATTTTTTAAAAATTGCTTTTTTATTATTTTATATTTAAGTTATTATCGTAGTCGATTGAAAATCTAAGAAGTTAAAAAAAACAACATCTAACACACGATGTTATGAATATACCGTGTGCCTTTGTATTGTCAATTGTGTTTATCGTATAGGTATTATTATAGGTATATGAAGAATACCGTTCATGATCGAATTGCGATGTATAGTGATGGTCCAAGGCGACAACGATAGAGATCATTCGTTTTGAAAAACAATGGTTTCTCACACACACACACACACACACACACTTACCCAATAAATCTTCAAAGCTGTAGATGACGTCGCGGCGCAATCGTGTCTTACTATATTTGTCAACGGCCCAGCGGTAACGGATGTCCCACGGCACTGGATACGCCCTGTGATTTACAAAATAAAAACGGGAATAATAATACTATGTGAGAAAATATTATGTAAGCATGTGGCTTTAATTATTTTTTTGTTTTATTTGACCACGTCCAATATTAATATACGCGTGTGTTACCTACCATGTCCTCTTTGAATTCCTGTCCAAAAACAATTTAACTTCCTCGCACTGCATCTGGCAATTGCAGTCGAGCGGCGTCCCGTCATTTTTTTCTAATGTTATAAACATATTGCTATGCATCGACAAACAACGTAGCCCTTCGATATTGCAAACTTTCATTTTACCTAAAAAATAACACTTAATATATTGTAGTATACGACGATTGCTTCCGACGAACACTAATAAATAACACATACATAATTAAAATAGAACATGTATTTATTACTGTTTTGTTCTACAGCCCGACTGCATCAATAATCACTGCTACGAAGAACCAACATTTGCCCACTCCTATCTCTTATATATTATAGCTTAACCTATATAGTTTCTATGTTGCTTCATCTTGTTATTAGTCTAATAAAATGTACTTAGACTTAATACTAAATTTTGTTACATATTATTACATACACGTTTTCTTAACTTAGTTATTAGTTATAATATTAATGTTTATGCATTTGCAACAGGTAACAACATAATATATTATGTATACCCTAACTCCATGTACACATTAATGTAAATATATATATATATATTATATATTAATATGATTGATACAACACTATAATAGTTATTAATTTTATTTGTTATAGTTACTGACCTAGACCATATCTACAAGTCGAGTTTATGTTATTTATGTTTATGTTAAAAGCATAGGCCGTGTTCAGACTTTAGTGGCCAAAAGAGGATATAATAACAAATTTTCAAACCTATTTTTTTTTTAGACATGAAGGAACACCCATTTGTTATGTAAAATTAAAACTGCACATTATAATGTAGGTATATAATAAAGTAAGTAATAAAAATATTAAATAAACGTTATTAATAAAAATTATGTTTTATATTTTAGTATAATTATTTCTACTAGTCGAAGAACATCAAAAATTCAAAACACATTTTATGGTACTATTGTTTGTTATTGCTCCGCCACCTTTCGGATACAATATTTATCAACCCGCAACCGGCTTGACCGTCCTTTGTACTATGATATTCTTTATACACCGTTACAAAACGTTCAAATAAATGTAAATAATAATGATCAACGCTTAAATTATTAGTAGCATTGTCGAACATTTTATTACCTAATATTATTATCTCATTATCATTACATGTAAAAGAATAGGACAATTATTTTATAAAAATCACATTATTAAAATATGTCATACAACAATATAATAGACATAATAAATAAATTCAATAAATATAATGACTGTACTTATAATATAATACAATATATTATTTTTTTATTAGTTAAAACGAACAACGGTTATATTATAATATTATGTTGGCTGGAAAGTATAATATATAGCGACTACCTATATAATGAAAATATAAACTTTTGTTGGCTACAACTAAAATGCCAAATTATATTATGTTTATTTTTTATAATTTATATTGACAGTCAGTCTGTTATTTTAATACAAACGTATAAGTTCTATTATTTTTGTAGTTTAATATTATTTCAATTTCAATTTTTTTTCATTTCTAGTCCACTCCCTGTTTTTTAGTAGTTTTGTGTTATGAAAATTAATTTAAATTAAAAAAGTGTTTATTCTAATTTCCAAAGTTTATTTTCAGTGAATAATTTTTCAAGGATATATAATATATCGTGATGAGACTGATTATTTTTGCGTTTGGACATTTATACTCATCATTCTAGCTATTATATTCAAGAAAGACAAACAAGATTTTGGTTAGAAGTACGATATGGATTAATAATGATACGTGGAAAAAAATGTTTTTTTTTGTAAAACGAATATTAAAATAAAAGTGGTAATAGTATACTAAGTATAGGTAAGTTTAGTTTAGCAATATAAAATATTGGTTAAGTAATATACGTACTAAATTGTATTTATTTTCAGGTATATATTGTATACAGTGTTAAATTTAGTAGACAGAAATAAATTGATAAGGAGGGGATTACCTAATAGTGTTAAAAATGTAATACCCATATATTTTCTTGAGAGAAAATTAAATTTTTTTTTGTAAATTTGCATTTTGTGTTAAAAAAAATATGGATGCGGCAATATTCCCGTGTTTTTCGGACTATCTGTCGATAATATTTTACACGTCTTGAATTCAACACTGGAAATGAGGGCAATGGGACATTTTCTGTCAAACGACGGATATTTATATTTTATTAAATAAAAGTTATATTATAAAACAATTATCAGTCAGTTTAGCTTAAAATACACAATATAATACGATAAAACGTGTAACCGTTTCCCTTATTATAACATTTTAATGTCCGACAGTTCACCCATTTCCTCTGTGCGTGGATTAGGCCTAAAGTTAATACTTGGGGATACCACAATAAAAAAAAAACGCGCCACGTACAATATCTCGTGCAACATTAAGAAATTTGATATAACATCGATTTTCATTTAATGTGCTAAGGTGGTGAGGAATCTTGTGCAATAAATTAATGTAGTTTGTAATATATAATAATATTAACATTACATAATATACAAAATGAAAACCAAATCAATGAATGTATTATAATATATATACTCTGTAAACTAATTTTTTTTTAGCCGTCCATGATTTTTTTGGAGGTACAGTCCACCGGAGTGCCCTCTCCCATTGATATTAATTATATTAATAAAAAAAGATAGTTTATTGAGTTTCAAATATTGAGTTCTTACATTACGATTAAGTCGTAATAATTGCATTGCATTTAGAAATAATTAATTACAGTATAATATTATTGCCTGCTACAGTATTTGAGCTTACCTAAGTGTCTGTAATAATTTTTTTTTTAAAATCGACCATAATAAAATAATATTATAATATATGATGCACCTGGGTACGGGTAAAAGTGCGGAATACACTTGCACAGCTTCAGAGCCAGATTTCTTCTGCATATCATCCTACATACGTTGTAACTGTAAACGGGTATTGTGTTGTCCATTGGTTCGTCCATGAAACGACATCGACGTTGCGACGGGCTTAGCCGTCTCAATTCAGGAGCAGATGTCATCTCCCAAAACGTGAACGTAGTATCTCGTTCCATATTCTCTTGCACCGAATAATATTTGTCTACTATATTTGGTACTTCCTTTGGGTAATGCACGTAATACTGTAACGAATATAATATTTCAATACATTTATTTATGACATTTTAGGTGAACTACCTATATATTTATTCAACAATATACAGACTATACAGAACAATTTATATCGAGTCAGTTTAAATATTATAATATTATAATTCAATTTTTGGATAAAAAATATCAGTCTCCGAGTCAAGCCATTATTGTGTATACTTACGTGAGTACCTATATTAGGCATTAGTAAAATACATATTAGATATACACTGTGATTACCGTTGATCCTTCCACATAAAATACAATTACAGTATCGTTTTAAAAATAAATTATAATTCGTAAAAGATCATACCTTTACACGGTTATTTTAAAATAAATAACTATCAATAGGCACGCAATTATAATAATTATAAAGTATAAACTATAAATCCATTAATGTCGTACGAAGTTTTTTTATAATTACCAAAACACTCCGAGGTAGGTATTCTGCTCTTGCGTAACATAATGAGTTGAGAAAGTTACACGATGGTGTTGGAGAGTTGGAATTTATGTTTTGGAGTTCACTACTGTAATTATAAAGATGGGTTTAATATTTTGCAAATAATAGGTTTGGCTATATAGTTTAAGTCATATATTGTATTATTTCTTATAATTTTAGTAAAAAGGTAAATATTATTAATACATCGTAACTCTGGTTTTTTATATCATCGTAATATAGCTAAACTATTTGTTTTTTTTAAACATTATTAAATTCATATACCTATATAAGTATACAAACATTATTATGATATTTAATACCCAGTCACTTGGATAATAACAAATAAAATGCGCTGAAATGTACATTTAAAAATATTATTCAAACAACTGTTTACTTGGGTGTTAAGTAATTTGTTATTGTCCCACTGAAAGTGTAACAGATACCCATTTCAGTTAATACTGGTTGAAAAGTGATATTTTTATAGTCAGTGCTGAATATTGTGGTTCTAAAACGAGGTTCAGCATGTACCTGTAAGATAATACAATTATGGTAAAATTAAAATATTTTGGTAAATCATAATTAACACTAAAACCTATTTATTAATCTTTATACTATGATACGTGAATTTTATTTTTTAAATTGTAATACCTTAAACCTTAAACATTTAATACACGTTTATCATAAGTTTTCTTATAGCAATTATGAAATCTAAACACTTTTCTACGATAGTTATTAGTTTGAAGTCCATACGTTTACGGTAATATTTTTATGAGTTGTTTAAAATTTTGAACAGTCTATAGAAATCCAATTTTTCTGCCTTTATAGGTTTTTTCGAATACGACGACAAGAGATAACATTGATCTTAAATTTACAACCATATATCTATCTTCTGGGCTGAGGTAATATTATAAGTAAATCAAGACCTGCAACGACTATACTTAATCTTTGTACCTGACACCTGTCCTAATATTTTGGATTTCGATTAATACGTTTTTATTATTTTCATTAAGGAATATTAATAAGTTATACTAATACATTGTAATATACAAGTATTATAAAAACTTTATAAAAATAACAAATTTCAACTATACCTTCAAAACCAAGTCGATAATGTCAACATTTATTAATTCAGTGTTATTAACAAAAGGCGCAATGCTGTCTATGTTTTCATACGTTGCGTTCGCAACTTTTTTCACAAAATCCATGTAGTAATCAAACTTTTTGCCGGAACTTACTTTCCATTTACTAGTTAAAAAAATATTGCAAATTTAATAAATATTAGATTTTTAGAGCACAATATTATATCCACTCACCGCTGTACATAATCTTTAGCGAATTCTGTGTCCACGGGGTCTACGTAACAGAATGTACTACTTGGAAACTGAAGGTACCAAAATCGATAATCTTTCTGTACTGTTATAACAGTAGGGTTTGTATTGTATCGTATCCAACTGTCACGCATCACATTAAAAGATCCATAAATTGCCAAAATTTCGCATAGAACCCAAAGAAATCTGCGTAAAACGGTTTTATGATGTGTGTACAAATAAATGATACTCGATGAGAAGTGTCTACATTTTTGGTATAATATGCTTATGAATAAAATAATAATATTAATATATAAGTTGAATATAATAGTATCCCATACGGCCATACTACTAAAATTTTGATTTTTAGAATTTTTAAGTGTCATTAAAGACGATAATTTCGATTACTTAGATTTTTCACAACATTTAAGGAGTATCCTGTGGCGATACCAACTTTTGTTTTTCAAATGACAACCTATATGTTTTAAATCAAAATGTGATTCAGATTAATTTTCTGAAAACTTTGACGTATCGTAATCGAAATTTGAACGAAAACTTCCGGAGTTATTCTATTGGAAATATTAAGGAATGAGGATGATAGTCTATTAAATACTAAAATACACTGTAAATGGATACGAGCTCGATAATTTATTATAATTCGGTATGCAGTATAAAATATTTGTTAATAAGTTAATATATAATTATTATATATTATTAATATTACCAAATTGATTTTGTGTGTTTATTTCGTCAAGTCCTATTACTTGTACTACTTACATTTCTATTAAATGTCTGTTGGATAGGCCAATATGGCGTATACCGTGCAGGGTAGTCGTCTCGGAGAACTCCTTAAGGTATAACAAACCGGACCTGAGAGGTCCCCACCAAACATTTATTTGTTTATTGTCTCTATTTTTCCTTCGTGTAGTATAATGCATGTTTGTCGTGTGACAGTATCAACGGACTGACGACATAGAAATTCGCATTTTTCCCACATCGCCATTGTCACGAAAGCGACCACTAATGCATGATACGCCGTCAGTTTTTTTTTAGATCTACGGTGATATCGTAATGTACTGTACTGTTATGCTGTTATTATCCTAATGGAAAAATTATTTTTAACTTTTATTTTTCATTTTTTGTACACGTTGAAAGTAAATTAAAGTAAAACTACAAATTATCTTTGTACTTCATAAAATATAATTTATCCGATATTGAAGTTGATATTTTGAGCTGTAAAAAAAATATATAATAGTTAATAAATATTACTATTTACTTCATATTTCTGAAACAGCACAATATAAAATAAAAAAATTAATAACTTGAACACAGATAATACACTAAAAATAAATTATATTATATTATAATATGTATGCAAGAATGCAGAAATTCAGCATAAATGCTTGACATATGCATACATAATACTAAAATACGCACTAAAAATTAAATAAAAAAAAACTACTTTCAATAGTTTTATTATGATCTAGGTATGTAAAAGTGTAATACGCGTACAGGTATTCATTCAATATAAAAGTAGTACCTGAAAAAAAAATATTACCTTTATAAAAATAGGTCTTGTTGAAAACAATAAAATATATTGATATAATAAATGAAGTAACATTTCTTTATGACCTACTTAGCAAGTACTACCTATAGTTTTCATAGAACTATAATATTACCAGGGGCGTTGCTATTACTAGGCTATATCCGAGTGAACCATTGTGAAACCATCATGGCGTTTGTCGTCCAAAATAAGGTTGAATGCATAAAAAGAACAACATCAAAGGACATTATATTTTAAACGTAGAAAAGACACGTAACTGGTTATTGTGCGCGTGCAAACGATTTAACGAAATCTCATGTAAAACTCGATATCTACCTAGGTATAGGTAATAACGATTTACGTGATACAATGACGGCTAGAAACTCGTTCGGTCTGCCAGTGTTAAACTGTCGAATTTATTTCGAGTAGAAAAATGAGTAATATGCCGTTAAAACTACAAATCCGTGAAAATTAGGAATTTAAAATTAAATTTGTATTGTATTGCTTTAATTCAAAATGTATAATCAGCGATAGATTACTAATTATTAATAATTAGTAATTATGTACATTAGTGAGGGTCTTTGGATTCTCTTAACCTGTAATATAAGATAACGTAATATTATAACCGTAAAATATAATAATATGTTTGGTAATTATTATCTTTTATTATATTATAGTAATAGGTTGAATAAAAGTAAAACAGATTAAACATATTGTAATATCTATTATTTTTGAAAAAAAAACTTCAATGAAGAAAATAAATTACCAATAGTTAATTATGCTTGACTACTTGAGCGTCACGTAATTTTTTTTCCATATTATAGCCTAAAATTAAATTAATCTATGATTAAATGAAATTAAATGATAATAAAAATTTATTTTTTATTTTGATATTTCAGTAAACGATTATATAAACTTATATAATTCTATAAATTCTGTAATTTTATAATTGTGATCAAATGAAGAGATCAAATTTAAGTGATTAACTAAAAAAAAAATTTTCATTTTTAGATTTCAGTAAATGATTCTATATATTATACTAGTAATCAAACTCAGTGTAGCATATAATTTATTTTTACATTATACATGACGTTTAATTAAATAGTTCTAATGTTAAATGATAATAATATGTAGTATATACATATGTATTATGTGCACACATGGATATCGTTTATTAAATATTACTTGGTTGTTATTCAATTTTATAGACTAATAAATGTTATAAAAAAAGTGTACAACTATTATAGAGCTTATTACTATGAAATTTGAAAATTCAACTCACATTGAGTAACATAACTGAATTATTACTATTTGTTTTAAAAATGTGTTTCAGAAGATGTATGGACATGGGGAATCCAAGTCATATATAAAATATTTGGTTTTTTGTGTCAACAGTCTAGAACAGTCACTTTTAGAGTAAAGATCGCCAAAAATGAACAGCGAACATTATTTTGTGTGGATCCTATATAATGACCTTTAAGGAATTTTTTTTTGAAAATGAATAGGTACCTATGATATAATATTTTTAATAGGAATTATCAGTGTGTTACCACTCACCTGCCATGACCAATGTGTGACTCTTTTCGTTAAGCTGTTCATGGGCAGTCGATATCAGCACAAACCCTAATCATTGTACATGGAGATACGTATACAAATTAAAGAAAAAACCTTGTAAGATATGCTAAAAATAAAAATCCAACATTTTTTTTATAAAAGTTCAATAAAAGATCCAGATCACTTGAAATCTGAATTGTTTGTACATAATCAAATATTTTTTGCAGGTCTAAAAGCAAATTATTTCAGCCAGAAATGTGCCATGACCTGTATTCAAACAACCAACCTCTTCAGGAAGGATAGATAGTTCCTGCAATTCTAAAGAAGTCAACCTAAACAACTGACTTGCTACATCCTTTGAACTTGCTGCTTATCCAATTTGCTGTACTGTATACACTCTCATATCCAAGCATTTCACGCGAACAAGTACTTTTAGCGACGCAATATTAACTGGTGTTTTTTTTTCAGCATCTTAAAAAATATAAAAACTAGCACAGAAGTTTTCAAAATGGTATTTATTTAAAGCCACCGCGGGAACCATTGAGCAATATTGTTCGCAAAACCTCATAGATTGCCTGCGTGCGTGATCGCTAAAAGGAAAAATCAAATTGAATTTGTTGTCGTCGACTTGCAATTGTGGACGTCACACGTCGGACTCATATTCGCGAGACTATTTCTGTACATATTATTATATAATATATACGTACCAAGTAAGACTGTGCACATTATAATATGTTTACAAACTAGAAGACTACACACACACACACACACACACACACACATATATATATAGTGAATGAGAGAAACTGTCTTCGCCGTCGTTTTAGTTTTGCCCCCTTAACTACAAGAAGCGGCGTCGGCGGTGGGTCGTGAGGATTCCCGTAATTTAATCAGACTCGTTTAAAGTGCACCGAAATACCATGCGATGGCGGTGCATATGAAAGAAGTCGGATCAGATGGTACGTGACGCTCGTTAGGGACTGCCGCCGCCACGGATTGTATATAACGTCGGGCCGCCACTGGCTCCCAGTGATACGCGCGCGGGGGGCCCACTTCATATTATAACATTATATTATATACCTACATAGGTATATATCTATGTATACCTGTACGCAATCCGTAGTGGCTACCACCATGCGCCGCCGCCGATGATTGTTCGAGTCCGTGAATGACGTATCATAATAATGCGTATATTATTATTATTATTATTATTATAATAAAGTGGACAAATCGGTTTTTTAACGGATTTCGTCTACGACTATGACATTATAATATTATTATTATTACCTACTCTTTGAATCGTTTATAGGAATAAACAAATATAATAATATCATGTATTCTTCGTTCACACGTCCGCGATTATAATATTATTTTATAGGTATAGCCGAAGGTTTTAAATTCGATCTCATTGTATACTCTGCGCTGGAAACGGACAGCATAGGGTACCTACGTCTTGTTCCTGTAACATATTATTACTAAATCGTTGGTACACACAATAATACGAGCACGTGGTATCGTGTACCTGCAGAAGTCGTATTCCGCGGTGCATATGCGGAAGTGATCATCACGTCGTATTATACTGAAATTTTGCTCCATTTCGATATTATAATAAGTTAAGCGTGGCTTTCGATAACACTGCTGCCGCAGGAATTCGTGGCAAATGTTTTCAAATCAATGTCAATATTATGTTGTGCAGCCAATGTATAGTACGTATATGATTCTTACCAATTGTTAGGTCTCACCTAGAATTTGGCTCCATATAATTTGATCACCGATTTATGGTCTTTATATATACCTAGTTCAAAATGTATAGGCAAGTACAGTATAAATTCCTAAAATTAATATTATGTAAATTAAATGTGTCTACTGTTATAGAGACTCATATAATCTACAATCTACCCGAATGGGGATGACTTTATGCGGACCAAGAACGAAAATCGCAGACATTATGCCCGTAAGCGGATTTTTTACACGTTCAAATATCAATAAATAAATATATAATAATAATAGGTATACACAAAAACAATATTATGTAAGTATATTATATAGTAATTAATATTACGCGATGCGATCCAGGAGAGTATACCGTCTCTCCGACGCTAATATTATTTTGTTCCCAGAGAGATAAATATGATATTACGATTCGTACATGATTCGCAGTGCAGTTGTATGACGTACGAGGTAAGGATTTCGGGGCAAATGTCAACGGGACTTTTGTCGTGTCTGTTGAAATTAAAGACGGAAAAAAATGTGTCTACTTACCACGACGACGACGGCGGCGGACCCATAGTGTAGTTGTCGTCGGGTGGAGAAAGCTCTTGAGATAATAAGGCAAAAAGGCCGGCGATTGTTATCTCGTTTCAGCGGTCTTCCCAAGCTGCTTGTGGATCGACCTGCTCGGCTCGGATCGAGAGCCGATCTCTTCTCTTTGCCGAGTCGCCGACCGCCGCCTTGTTCGTGTGCGTGTGTGCGAGAGAGCAGCTAATTTACGTGCCACGAACTGATGAATAGCTGCTTTTTGTAAAACCAGAACGACCGCGAATTTTACTCTTTTTCACGTGTCGGCAAAACGCGTTTACTATATACACACACACACATACACACACGCGCGCGCGCGCAAAAACCGTTCGCTTTTCCTTCATCGTTTATTATTATTATTATTATTATTATTATATGTATGTAGATCCAAGCTGACTTACAATTTGTTTCCGTAATATGTATTTCGCGCGGTCTGCAACGCGCAAATTGCTTGTTTTATTTATTTATTGGACGTCGGTGTAAGGCTCAAAGTAAGCATATATGAGGGCAATATACACGGGATTACTTAAAAACTTAAATTAAATTTAACGCCTAGAGTGAAGACGAATATGGCAATAAATCATGAAATGCAATTTAAATGTACTTACAAACATAATATAACTTCTATTATTATATGAAAAACCGTAGGAAGTTAAAATATTAGTTTGCTAAAGTATATATTCTATTTTTATATATTTCATATATTATAATTATATAAAATGTCATGTTAATTTCTTTTTCGTATTTTTATTTATTTCACTGTTTATACCTATCACATCGACATTAGGCTATGGGGTACATTATTTTGGTGAAATCGATTTCGGTAGATATATTCAGACCTTGACCTATTATATCGTTCAGACGTACATACTATATAAATAAACTTAAAACAATAAATTATTCTACCCTGTTATTACAATATATGTATTTTAAGTTATTAATATATTAAAATATGTATGTATTATTTAAAATTTTAAACACAGTTAGGTAAGGTGTACCTACGGTTTTGACTTTGCAAACTTTTCTATGTTATAGGTAGTGGATATTCAATGCCGCTTTACTGTCACTCGATGACGTGATTTAAAAAACTGTGCGTAATGGGGCCACCACATTTTTTAAACATTTTTCATCATAAACGAACAAAATGCTAGAACTAATTTTAATCTGAACTATATATATAAATACTATCATATTAAACATTAACTAATAAATCAATAGGTAACAAGATAAATATAGCTACAGACTACAATACATATTTAAATACAATATTTTTTCCACAGTTCAAAATGTGTTGAAAATGTAATTTTGTAACACTTTTATTACACCGCTGATTAGGTTAATATATCGAATTCATAGTTTAATTTGAAAATTAAAAGTGATACAAACCACCATTAGGCAATGAAGAAATTGATAAACTTAAATCTATATTAGTAATTATTATTTAAATAGTTTATTACAAAAATAATTGAGTGTTGACATACATTTTACTAACATCACTTTTGCAGTATCAAAATCTATCATCTTCATATAAAATTCAAATTATAATCATAATGATAATTTATCACATTATTTCTTAAATATGTAAAACAAATTTATGTATTATTCCCATACTGTAAAATTATTATTTGAAAGTGTAATAAATACTTGTAATTATGCACAGATTTATATCAACGATTTGCATTTACTAGAAAATTAACAAATATAGATTTATGAAGTAATTTAAACTACCTGTCAAGTATTAAAAATTATTCATAAATCCCCCTTGGTTTAAGATTAAGATTAACATAAAGATGTATAAATATCAACTGATATAGCAATCAATTTTAAATATTAAATATATAATATTTATTATTTCACACTTAAAACTTTTCATATCATTTGTGTATACTATAGTGTATAATATAATTTGATTTCAGAAAATACGATACCAATATTTCATGTGTCAGAAAACTATAAATTGTCTTCAAACTGATGTATTTTTATATTTATACATATATAAGTATAAACAAGTAAAGGTAAGGAAAATCACACTCTATAATCGGGTTATAGGAGTTCCGGATTTCTAAGTTTAATTTATGGGCGATGAAAATAATTTATAACCAATAACATTATAAAATATTATAATAATATGTTACCGAATCAAATAATAATATTTTGAAATTTACATTATTAAAACAGTAAGCGTATCTAATAATGTTTTTTACAGTATAATATTATTGTAATGTGATTTAAATTTTAAATACCAACCATTGCAGGCGTATTATACCTATAATAATACTATATTTGGTACTATACGGTAAAATAAAATTTTAATAAAACGATGATTATACATGGACGTATACCTAAACATATTTTATTTAATTTTATTAATTTATTAGAGAAGAGTCCGTGTCAAGTATTATTATTTTTAATCTATTAATTAGACAATAATCTGTGAAGTATTATTTTTTACAATAAATAAAAAGTTCTGGAGATTCCTAGGGTGTTCATCAAACGCATCTCAGCTGAGTTTAAATTATACTATCTTCTTTTAAAAGCCCTTTTCTGTTTGTAAGACGGACTCTTGAATAAGGCTCTATTACCAGCTCACTTCATTCTTATCAAACTCGTTCAAAGAAAATTTATAAATTATGCCAATTAGGCACGCCTTAAACATCGATCGTCCTCCCCATGATTACACACTATAGTAAGTTCTTAAGATACATGGCTTTGATTCGTCAACAGAAGAGAGGCGCGACGCCACCCTAAATTTCTTGAAAAACCTTAAACCTGGTGCAATTGATTCCCCTACCCTTCTTTCATCTATATCTTTCAAAGTTCCTCCCCTCAAGTCACGTCTTACTTATCCTTTCTTTATCCCACCATCTACGAACTATGGTCTGAATGAACACTATTAGTATGTCCATTGCTAACTCAGGCCACTCTTTCTCTATTTTTACCGGAATAATTTGTATTGTGTACAAATTTAATAATTATTATGTATTTTCATTTAAATTCTCTCTTATAATTTTTTCATTTCAATGTTAATATTAATTGTATTGTTTCACTTTAGCGTATTATTATACCTATACTATTGAATTGATCTAACGTCCGTATGTAATTAAAATAAACAATCAATTAGCACAATAATGATGTTGTGAATTTATAAGGAAAATTGGAAAAAATAGAATTCAATTAATTAAATTAAATTTACAAAATTTCAGACAGGTAGCTTGTATAAAGTGTCCATCCATTGATGAAACCTCATAACATATGTAAAAGAAATATTATTATTAATTTTTTTTTTAGAATACAATCCAGATTACTCATCATCGGTTACGGAAGGTTTTCATCTAATATTCTAATCTGTCTGAATGAAATACACAATCAATGTCGCTAATATATTATATATGATGTCGTACCTATAACTCGTGTTGCCTACTCGAGTGACGACGCGACAATCGGCGCATGTATAAAGCCTATTTATTCGATTTTATTTTTATGTTATTTTCTTTATACGAGGTGCTTAGAAAAAAAAGGGTACCATAGTGACATTGATTGAATTTCGTAATAATTGATTTTAAATAATTAGTGCACTTGCAACTCTTTCCTTCTAATCGAGAACACATTTGCTACCAGATCGCAGCACACGACGAATAATTCACAAATATCTCTTTACCACCGAACAAAACGGAAAATTCGTAGTTTAGCTGTGCACTTAACTCGGATTTTTTTTTTAATGTCACTTGTACAGTTTATAGTCATCCCCCTTCGGATGTAGGATCCTCAATTATAGTTAATAATTAGTCACATATTATATTGCTCATCCTCTGCAAACGCCGATGGTTAATCGTATTTCAAACAGTGCTAAATCAAAAAATAATAATATTGTTTACTGTTATAGGGAATTTAAACGTTAATCAATTAGCTGTATACAGCTATATAAAAAACCACCGGATGGCTTATAATAAATTTGTATCCGACCCGCTGTAGGTTGGACTAAATAAAAACGACAACTTAGTAGGTATAACTTTGAATTTTTAGAGTTAGAAATTATACACTTCCGTGCGCACCACGCGGGGTATGCAGTCTACACCACAGGTAAACTCAGATACGGATCGCATAATCACAACCGGGCGGGATAATTATTTACAATTAAAAAGGCATTGCTTCCACAGCGAGTTACACACAAATGGAGACGTTCGTGAAGTCAAATGGAGTTGAACAATCACAGTTTTTTTCGGGCAACGCTGGGTAATATTCAGCTATAGTGTAATATATTTATAAAAAAAAAAATGCTATTTTAAAAATTCAAGTTCTTAACTATAAATGTATTTGGTCATCTTTTATCTTTTATTTAGATAAACTGTCAATGAATAATCTATTATATCTTATCTAGATAATTTTTGGGTTATCTTTATACAGCACTGCCGAAGTGTGACGACGTGACGGTCGGAATTATACATGGACACAGCTGTAGGAAGATATCGCTGCCAAGTAGGTAGACACGATACAGTCGTCTACAAAGTAGGTATATAGTCTATAAAAGCGTGTTATCGCCAAAAAGGGTTGTGAAGCTCTGCACGCAGGGGGCCTACGTGATCATAATGATATTATGTTGACGACTTATTTTTCGTGAAAGAAAAAAAAATATAAAATACGAATTTACAAAAACGTCACAACCCGTAGCGAACAAAACGATTGAGCGAAATATTATTATTATTGTACATCGTATATACCTACATGATAAGGTACCGGTCCTCATTCTTGCAGACGAACACCGCGCTTGCTCTGGAGCAAGGGTGGATGCTCCAAGGGGGGGGGGGCTAGGGGCCGCGCCCCCAAGCTGTATTTCTAAACAATTTTATACTGTTGAAAACAAAATTACAAAAAAATTCATCAAAATTATATAAAATTGTGACTTGCTCCCCCCCTCCTAACCATGTCTATGGAGCCACCTCTGCTCCGGAGGCTGTGAGTCCAATGAAATACCGCGAAGCAAAATGTTAAAATTGGCATTAATAAAACAGTAAGCGTAATATCCTATAACAGTATATTATCATGTGATATAAATACCAATTACTATATTATACCAGATACTAGGTAGGTATATACGGTAAAATAAAATGTTAATAAAACAATAATTATATATTTACATACATATTTTATACATTTATTAATTTATTATAGGTGTCCGTGTCAAATAAATAATAATATTATTATTAAATTTTTTTTTATAAAATCAACATTACGCGCAGCATCATAAGTGTTCCGAATAAATACAAAATATTCTCATCCAATCCGTCTGAATGAATTAATACATCATCATTTTTATTTTTTATTAAAATAAAAAATAAAACCTCGGCAATTGTGGCCATTGGTCTGACAGTAATTTAACTTAACACTTTATTGCATTTGATACATATTATGTTACAATGCTTAATTAATTATTATTAATTATTTTAACACAATCAATGTCGTCAATTTTTTAACGTCGTATCTAACTCGCGTAGATGACGAGTAGTGTTATGCATTATTTATAGTCACAAATATTTAGTTTTTTATCTTGTGTATATAACAATATTTTAAAGTATCTTTTTATCTGTATTTTTATATTTTAATTTTTGGGAGGGGGGGGGGGGTTAATATTTTTAAGTCATTATAATTGCCTATAACCTATTTAATCGATTGAATTTTCATGTTTTTTTTTGTGCTTTACTGTAGTTATTTTGTAGTATATTGTTCATTATCAACACCCATTGCTAAATAATCGTATTTAAAACACGAAGTGTATCAAATTAAACTTATAATACTTAATAATATTATATTACCTATATCATATTTGTAGCAAATATGCTATTTTACAAATGTAACTTTCAAAATATGATTAGATTTTTATCCATAGATAAATCTGGTCACCTTTTATCTTTCACCTTATCGAGATTTTTTGATTATCTTCGAACAACTGCATATTATAATGCGGCATATTTACGAAGAACATTTCCGGAAGACATCGACATCAAGTGCAGACACGTCATTAAGTCGTAAGACACACTGCAGTACCTATAGGTAATATGTTTATTGTACAAATGTGTATATGTACAACTGCAGAGTTAAATCGTTTAATCAACAACACATGACAGACGGACGCCACTGGGAAGGCGAAAAGTCCAATGAAATATGGTGACGTGCTACAGGGTCTTGCGTACATACCGTGTGTGTCCGTGAAAACAGGGTAAACAGCTATATAATTAAATTACTTATATATTACTCAGTAACTTATACGTATTTTTAATTTTGTTTGCGGGACATGAAACTAGACTGTTGGACATCACCAGTCTCCCTCAGACAGGGTATTCTAAAATATGTATAGGGTATAATTGCAAGCAATCGAGATTACCAGGCCACAACTGAGGTGACCAGTTCTGTGCGGTATAGTCATTTCATTATTATTATTATAATACACTATAGGCGACCGTGGTATACTGCTACAACAGCAGCGCGCGTGCGTTTAATGTGTACAACTGCAAAGTTATTATTTTTAAATTGATCATGAAGCCCGGCAACTATGGCCATTAGCTGTTTGTTTTTGTTTGTAGGGGAGGAAATTGTAGGTTTGTAAACACGTGTGTTTTTGGTTTGGCAGATTTTTTAGTGGGCACCCGTAGGTATATCTACCATGCCCGGGTGGGGGATGGCGGCATTTGTTCTCCGGACACTGGACTTGCCCGAAGAAAAATGCCACCCGTGGCCTGGTTCGAACCGGCGTCGGTGTGCGTCGCAACCGACGCCTTTATCCACTCGGCCACTCCGTCCCCCAACTGCAAAGTCAAATCGCCAAAACAACTACACATAACGCTACTGGGAAGGCCAAAAGTCCAATGAAATATCGCGAGGCGCCGGGTCTTACATATACCGCGTGTGTCCGCTCTATAATTAAATTATCCATATCAATTGGCGTTTGTGTCCCTCAAACTAACCCGACCTTATACATATTTTTAAATTCTGTTTGCGGGACATGAAACTGGACATCGTCAGTTTCCCACAGACGGAATATTCTAAAATATGTATATGCGGTAATGCTGGTAACCAACATTACCCGGCCACAACACTGAGGTGCCCAGTTCTGTGCGGACACACGGTATAGTCATTTCATTATTATTATTATTATTATTATTATAATACATTACGGGCGACCGTGGTGTACTGCTACAACAGCAGCGCGCGTGCGCAATACATTATTTATTTTAACGTTTATATACGTTGACACCGGTGCCGGGAACGAGCGTGCGCAGAGAAAGAGAGAACAAATATATTATTATATATTATAATATATTATAAGAAATAAAAATCGTGAAAAATACCTCTTCTCGCGCGCGCCTCTGTAAGTCGCGCGGTTTTGACCACGTGTGAATATCGTTAATTATAACCGAGCCGCCGCCGCCGCCCTCGCCCGGCTAGTGTTCGCGCGCGCGCTCGTCGGAGTCGCGAGCACCGCTCTCGCGCGCGTATCCGTCGCCGCGTCACCACGCGCGCGCGTATATTACCTTACCTCACGGCCACCGCGCCGCCGCTCTTTCCGCGAGCGCTGCGGGTCGTTCGCATTATTATTATTTAAAAGAAAGAAAGAAAGAAAGAAAGAAAAAAACGGAATCCTATCCGGCTGATGGTTATCTGCCGTGCGAATATATATTATATCGCAATACGCACTCGCGTGTATATTATTATTATTATTATTATTATTATAATATACGTAAATCGGCTCGCTGGTTTAATTATTGATCCCCCCCCCTCGAGCCCCGTACCTCGGGAGACCGGTCGACGACGCTCAGAGAAGCGCGCATTTGTTCGGAGGGGTGCGGTTAATTGCGATTTATAAACACACACAGCAGCGGACTTGGTCGATGTCGTCGTTGTCGTACGACATATATTATTATATACGTACTTACACACACACACACACACACGTGTGTGTGTGTTCTTACATTACACAAATAGGTACGTACTCGCACACATGGGTAGGCGTGTGGTGTACATGTATATCGCGTGTCGTCCGCCGCCGCGGGGATGGAGTACCAGCAGCAGCATTATATGCGGCTAAAACAACAGATCCGAATCTCACCTGCTGCTGCTGCTGCACACCTGACGACGCGCGTCCTAATGAGACGGACACGCCATTATAATAGTAATAATAATAACGATAATAATGATAGCTGTAGTACAACTACTACCACGGTCGTAGTAGTCGCGTCGTCTATCGCTGCGTGTGCGAGTGGCCGCGTGGGCGACGACGACGACGACGACGACGACTGCCGCGAGACCGAACGCGGCCGGCTACCGGACGTGCGCTCGCGATTGCGGCGGGTCTTTGCAGTTTGCCGCCGGGTCCGAGACCGTAATATCATAACGCGTATACATAGGTTAGCTGTACCTGTCTATACAATTTATACATCAGTATAATATTATTACATTGCGCGAAATCCTATTGGTATTTTATTATATATTTTAATATTATTGTAATATTATATTGCAGGATATTCCTCTTCGCGATCGAGTGACCAGAAAATAATAGGGTCTTTAAATTTATCATCGCTACACACTGTAATATCAAAACTAACAGTACATTATTTAAACTGGCGAACGAACATTGGCTATGTCATCCGTGTGTAAGACGAAGACAACACGTGCAGGCGGCGTCCTCTTAATACAAATTTATTGAAAATACCAAGTTTGCATAACTCGTAGCATGTTTAAAATAAGATAATGTAAATATTTTAGGAAATATTTGGGGGACTTAGCTCTGCTGCCTCAAGTGTCCCATCATATTTACACCTATGCCGACAGCGCGTAAACGAACTTTAACAATGTAAATAGAAAAATGCAACGTACCTACTATATATGCGCGAGCCAGTGAAACTAGACTTGCTACGATAATATTACAGTGGACGTCGATAAAGCGCAATATCACATATTACAATATCGGAAATCTATCTGTAATTTTTGAATAGTTTTATATATATTTATTCGTTTTTCACATTTTGTCTTGAATGAAAATTGCGATTTATTTACATTATACTTAAGCACCCAAAGCAATATACCAACAATACCATAATAATAAATTACGTATAATATATTATTATATAACATCTATAATATAATATTCAACAGTAAAATGTACAATATTATGTAAATTATATAGGTACAATATGACTGCATAAGAGGCACTAAATCCTTCGAAATCGGTATAATATGCATTGGTAATAATTGATTTGTACAAACACAGCTGTTGGTATGCGGTGCAGCGCATCACGATTCGGCCGAGTAGCTTGGTAACACGACAAAGAGTAAGTTTGGACGTTGTTATTGTTGTTTTAATCGACGTGGTTTTAATGATTTCAACGATTACAGGGACGATTTTTAGTTTCTCCATACCTATTTCATAGATGTTTGGAACATTTACGTTATTTTTTGTCACCATACACAACCGCAAAATAGATTGTATGCTTATTTTCATACAACATATTTAAATACATCTCATAGTATAATAATAAGTATAATAAGATTTATTTTCTAGCTTTTTCTGGAGATAATTTTTTGCATCATAATATCGTCTTAATTTAAAAGTATCGACTATCGAGTGTTTTATTTTTTCAGAATCTAATTTTTTTATTCCAATAAATATTTTCATTCTTATATTATAAGCACAATAATAATAATACGGCGAAACTACCATATTACGAGGTCTCTTGGGGCACAAAAAAATATTCATATTATAGAAATATAGAACTGAATAAATTAGGTTCTAATTTGGATTGATTCTCAAAAATATTTGGAAAATGTTGTTAAATGGAAGTTCGTTATAATATCGGAGTTTCACTGTATAATAATATGTAATAAGTAATAATTACAATATTATAAAAAGTCTATGGTGAACAATATTATTAGACCAATAAAAAAACCCATTCGACTGCACCCTCAAACCCGGCATTGATCGTCGTCTTCGTTGAACAATAATTACAGTTTTATTATAATATCTTCGTCGTATAAACTCGCGTTATTGAACCAGGGGCGGTTCTAGGACTCAACTTTCGTACTGGCATAAATATAAAATATATATTTAAAAGTAGGTATAAGCTATAGCCAATAGGCCAATCTAAGCTCCTTAATCGCACATTTTTTCTCGCCTTACAGTTGAAGTATACAAATACCAAAAAATTATAGTTTTTCTTAGTTATTTTAAACAAAATAGAATTTCCTTGTTTTGAATATATTATGATATAATTTGACAACATCTTATAGTATATTATTAAATCTTTCTTTTTTAATTTAAGTATTATAAAAAAAAACTAGGTGCTTATGTAATTAGTGACAACGTTGCGTATAACTGATTAATTTAAAAAAAAACGAAATATTTTTACAATGAGTAAAAATAAATGAACTTTTTTTTTAATTCTTGCGACCAATAATTCTTTATTCTTTACTCGTCAAAACGACACAACATCGAACTTTTTAACAAAAGAACATCAAACAAATTTGAGCAGCCCAGCCTGCACGTACGCTAGAACCTTCATTGCATTATACCATAATATTATTATGAATACGATCGATTTTTCTTCAGATTTTTAGTTTATGGAGGCCGTAGTTTGGTCTTATTCAAAACCATCTTTCAAATCGCATCACGTGAATTGTGTCGGCGGTGTTTACACGTCACTCAAATGATAGAGAGCGCTGTACCTACATACATAATATTATTATAATAATGCTGAATAGTGGCGTATTACTCATCGTCATAGTTAATATATAGGCAGCTAAACCAGCTAAACATAATGACGCCATTTGATTGGCTACCTAATGGAGCTGCATAGTATAATAATATGCATCGCATCGTATTTCCTCGAGACGTATATTAATAATAATATAATATAATAATAATATATATATAAATGTAAATATTATGTATTACAACGTTGAAAACTACCAAATGGTAACTCAACGGCAGCGCGATGATGCGCAGACGTACAAGACAATATAATAATATAATTTACGTGGTTTTAGAATTTAGCATAATATTATTTCCAACACGCTTTATTTCTTAATAACATCGTATATGCTAACATATATTATATACATATAGGTAGGTACAAGAAGATTATAATGAATGTTGTAATTCTAATGCATACGTTTTTTTTTTATTTTTATTTTAAATACACCTATATTTTTATAGACAGAGGTCAAGAATTCTTTCGAGATGAACCTGTATTTTTTTTCATTCGTTTAATTGACTCGCCCAGTTCAAAAACCCCCACGCACCGGTGTTGAAACACATCCAAGACGTCGGGCAATTTGATGGGGAAAAGCATAATATTATGTATGTATCTAATCTCTAATTATTTCCTCGCATCCTTATCAATCCACAGCAGTTCTCAACGGTGCAGTCGTTAAAACGGCAATGTTGGCACGGACGACTGTTCTAAATCCTCTTAGTGTATTACTTTTACTTACATAATTCACGTACACACTCACGCACAATATAATATATAAGTATAATACAGGGTGATTCACCGACCGATTTATCCCCCATTTATTTAAATTCTGACCTCTGGATATTTTTAAGTGTACTCAAAGATCATATTTTAAACGCACTTAAATTTCCTTGTGCTGCAATTTAATTGCACGTCCGTTCGATACAAATTGTGACAATTGTTAAACATTTTTTTTTCAGCTTTGACTCAAATAAAACAATCGAAATTCGAATGAGTAGTTTTTGAGTTATTAAACTTCAAGTAGGTACTAAGGGGGTCCGTAATGTGGAGCCACGATGATTTGTAAATTATATTAATTAATTTTATAAGATAATATAGTTTCGGTTCAATTATAATAGTATAGTAAATTAAATATTACATATTAAATTTTATATTTTATGAAAAAAAGATTATTCTCAGTAGTATAGGTACATTAGGATAGTGAATAATTCAAAAACAACTCGTTGCAATTTCAAATTTCAATTAAATAAATCAAAAAAAAACAGCTTACCAATATTTTCAGTAAAAAAGGTGGTTCTTATTTGAAAAAAGAAATTTGTATTCACCACAGGACAGATATTAGCATAAACGGCTTGAAAAAAATATAAGTATTTGTAAATATGGTCTTCACGCGTGTTCTGACGGGTAGGTAAGGTACTTGAAAAATACAAAAATCGGAATTATTATCATTGGAAAAAATGGGGTTAAGCGGGTGAGTATATAGGTAATACTCGGTGAATCACCCTGTGTATATATTATTATTATATGGGTGCATTCTACGCACATATACAGGACGAGCGCAAACATTATTTTAAATAGTTTTATTAATACCCGTTTCACAATATAATACGATATGTACATATTATTATGTGTTTTAATTTAGTGCCGTTTGGTGCCTGTACGACATGACCGAGCAATAAAATTATATTTTAACGGAGAAGACGTATATAGGTACCCGTGTATAATATAATGTTATACGCATTCGACACGACCTCCGCAACATTCTTTCGGGTGGCGCGAAAAATCATTCACAACGTTTGCGAGCGTTGAGGTCTCCCCCCGACTGCAGGCCAATCGTGCGAATTCTTATTGAATATGTTCCGTTTATAAGATCCGCATACACTGGGTCGTGAGATATACGCGCATGTACTGCATAGGTAGGTGCCTACATTATAATATCCGTCCGATGTATCCATTATGGGTATACGTAATCGTTTTAAGGATTATATTATTATTATATATGTGAGGTTGTAAAATGTATATAAAAAAAAAAGACATATTATAAACTCCGTATATATACGATAATAATATAATATATCGGTACGTATTATATTAAACATATTGCGGGAATAAACATAAAATTCGAAATATACTTTTAATCATGTATGCACTCATTCGGAGGTGAATTAATATAATTCTTTTGAGTCGCACACGTCAAGTACAGGTAAATATGTATAAAATATATAATATACGGTAAATACCCCATAATATATGTCGTATTAAAAAAAATTGTTTTTGCTGCCCACTGTCCTAATACAATAATAATAATAAACGCTATAATATTGTATATTATTATACCAGCTACCTACCACCTGTATATGCGATTAAAATTAATAACATTTTGAAATTATTACATTATTCATACACTGCTTAAAACATTATATTTTTATATTATATATTATTTTTAATACGAAATTAAAGTATGTATTGGAAAAGTTCTTTACCTGGCGTACCGCGTACGTTATATTATATAGGTACCTATAATAATATTCATAATAAATTATTATAATATAGAGTTGGTTAATGGTTTTAAAGGTACATAATATGTATTATTTTGTTTGATACCATATCATTCGTATTAAATTATTGATATAATATACAATTGAAGTCAGAAAGTTATAGTTTTTTTTTTTTTTTTTTTATTTATAAATTATATTTACAGTCTGTATACATTAATAATACAATAAGTAAATAAGTTGACATTAATTTGTGTGTACTAGACGTGGCTATCGATACTACTTCCTGCAATTTATAAACTTAAATTATAGCTAAAGATTTTTAGCGCGGTAGTTTAACAGACTATTGAGCTAATACATATTTATACAGTATAATATTATCATATTAGACGATGGTGTACATAATACTAATATTATCATATGTAACCAAAAATCAGTATAGTTTATTAATTATTTCATTATTATGTTTTTTGTACCATTTTTGTGATTAATGTCCGTATGCATAGTAAATGTACGTGTCACATAAGACACAGTTTAACACGTCTTAGGTGACACATAAATTGACTATGCATATGGACAATATAGGTGACCATAGTTAAATCCTAATCAAAATTAAACAAATCTCCATGTAAAGTGTCGTAATTGGGTCACTACTTTTTTCACGCGTTTCATGTCTTAAAAATATTTCAGCATATACGCTTATTGTAAAAATAAAATTACAGATTGTTTGTTTTGAAGTTAAAATAAAAGTTTAGAAAAAGGTGATTAACTTTTTTCAGTTAAAATTGAGTTAAAACTATTAATAATAACCGCACAATCGTCTATCTATACCTATATTATATATTTATAGTAGCTGAAACAATTTCTATTAATTTTATTACTAGGTAAGTATGTTAAATTTTTCATAACATAAAACACATATTAGGTATTTAGGTACATTTAAGTACCTTTTACGAATTTTCAATTACCGTTTTGCGGTCGACGTCGTGTACCGTATATAATATTGCCTATAATATAATATTATGTACCTATTGATGCGGTCATCACGTGGTTATTCTCAGATGCCCCTGCAGGACGTGGTAAACAAAAAAAACTTTACACCATTGTTATTTATCATAAGTCATATATTTACGTACGACCTATATAATATATATCATAATAAAAAGTAGTTGTCGCATGTGTGTATAAGTTTGTTGGAGAAGTCAGAAAATGCATCACGTAATGATGTGTAATGAACATAATGTTACAACAGTGATCACTAATTAATATTTTTGGAGGTCCACTTTAAAAAATTGACGAAGTTTTCAGGGCCCATCAAAATTAAATGTACATCCCAAGAAAGGAAAAGGAAAATCAAAAACTAAATAAAGTTTAACGGGAAACTAATTTAATTGCTATACTAATAGTTTTAAAATAAATTTCTTGTTTGCGGCCCGGATAAAGTTCGTTCACGGGACGCCATTTGGTGACTTCTATGTTACAATATTACACATGGGTCAATTATAGGCGTATTACTATATTTTATAGTCGATTTTTGGAAATCCAAGTATTTCAAATGTGATTAAAAAAAGGAAATCTTTAATAATATCTAGTGTTTAACGTGTACCTATGTTAGATATTTCGAATCATAAAAAAACAATTCGTCGGACATGTACAGTTCGAGTTCTGTTCATTCCCCTCGAACTTGGAACTGTTGAGCAAATCAACGCAATACCTAGATGTACCTGTAAGGTACTTGACATATTTTATAACAATTCTATAATATTATAAAGTCAATAATATATAGGTAATATATATATACGTACAGGCCTGGCCGTAGTGGCCACGACATACACAGGAAGTGATGGGTGAGCAGGAGGAGGAGGAGGAAGTTGAGGAGGAACGAACGCCGCGGTATATCGGTGCAGTTTAGGAAGTACAGGTGCGAGGTGGAAGGAGGGAGATCTGGGTGGGCAGCGTCTAGGGAGGTGGCACTGCGGAAGGAGCGAGGCGGAAGAACGATGACCACGGGGCGAAGACGTCGCTGCAGACGAAGAGGATACGGGGAGGACCGCGGAGGAGAAGACGACTGCGCGCGAAGACGACACGGGCGCGAGCAGGCGAGGTAGGAGACGAAACCGGTCTGGTTCGGTTCTGGTTCCGTCTCGGACGATCACACGTGCCCGGCGCCGCTCAGTCCCATTATTACCGGCGATCCCGTCGCGGCCACAACGTACACATCACGCGATACTATCATCGCCGACATCGCGTCGACGTGGTATACGATAGCGATAGCGCCGGACCCGCGAAGGATTATCAATTTTAAAATTCTAAAATTTTTTTTTTACTCGATGTGATTATATTATATACAGCTGTAGTTGTTAACAATACAGGCACGCGCCGCAATATCGTAACAATAATTTAGCCATCTCGTTTTTGAGAGGTGCCACCGCCACGCCACCGAGATCGAGAAATCATATCATAATATTTTATATTATTACCTATATTCTAAATCATAATAACGCATCGGCCGCCGTTTTCCCGATCAACATTATTGTTTTGCCGTTCGTCCGAGTCGCTTACATTTGTTTTATATTATCATCATCGTATTATTATTCTGTTTCGAGACGTGCGATGGTCCGGTCTCGCGATCCGCCGGCAATCGGTTGCAGGTGACGACGGACGACCGTCAGCACACGGCCATTCGAACGTCGCTCGTCCAACGATGACGACCGATGACGAACGCCGGACATGAACACTGGACCCGGCCAGGGCGCCCGTGGGCCATCGTCTCTACCAAACTGGTGGCCCGCCGACCCTCGTCTCACCACTTCATCGACCTCGGATGTCGTAAGTACCTGTATACATTATTATTGGCTATTTCAACGCAGAGTGCATATTTTTCCGGCCGATCTTGGTCAGTGCTTTCCGAGTACTGGCAGGTACATAATATTTGTTTAACACACTTCAACGATGAAACTTTTAATTTGCATTTGTTGGTCGATTTGTTAGTCTTAATGCGTATTTGTTTATATTCTGGTATGTTTAGAACTATTAGATTGCATAATACAGCCCTAAAAGATCTATGCGTGTCTGCAGTCAACGTCATCGTCGCCGCACAAATCAATCAAATTAGATTTTTTTTTATTAAATTATTTAAGTTAATTGAAAATTAGAAATTAGGCAATAGGTAACCTATTAAACATTGCAATAAACAAATAATTACATATATTCTATCAATTTTTAAGGGGATTATTGCGGTAAAATTGCTATTTTAGAGCATTTTTCGATAAAATCTGATTTTAGAACATTTATATCCGAGCCATAGTTATTATTATACACTCAAGCCCATTTGTCGTTATTGTAAGGCGTCGTAGATAGTATTTATCATCTATATTATTGTTCACCGTTTGTCTTTTTAAGACACGAATACGCGATCGAAACGATCCGTGGCGATCGTGCGTAACGCGGTGCCGTGTAATCATCAGATACCACTGCGCAATTAATAAATCACCGTGGAAAAATTTATTAAATTTACTTTTCGGCCTGAATTTATGATAATCGTGTAAAAAAGGATATTATTTCGATCTGAATTTGATTTCATTTGGCGTTCAGTAAGATAATATATGTATTTAAATTGAATCTTATTAGCGGTTATTTTGTTAACCTATCTGCATATTATGTGATTATTAATATAATATGAGCGATGATGATCTTAGTTTGGGACTATTGGACATCGCCACATTGGTCACAATATATGGGGTAATGTCAAAGATTTAATTATTATAAATTTTTAATTTGAATTGTCAAAAGATACTTTGTCTTTTGGACAAGAAAATTAGACAGTTACATTATTTTGGCATTAAGTTCTATGAGTAATTATGGCCCACATATAGCTATAGTAACATCATAAACTATAATATATAATATTGCAAAAATTCGAGCAGAAACTATTAATTATTCTATGAGAATAATTAATAATAACCTATTATAATATTATGAAATATCATGGTAATATAATTCGTAAGGTTTACAACCACTGATTTTCATCGACGGTTTTAATTATTGGCGATAAATATAAAGAAGAATGGGAAATAAAAACAATCCAGAAAAGGCGAATTTACACACGGTATTGGTAATCGGTAGGCTTAAACGTCTTCGGCTTAAGGCCAATCGGGTTTGCACCGCGGAGGAAGAAGATAAACAGCGTTTCTTTTATAATATAATTCAATAGAGACTGACAGAATGAATGAAATAACAACTGTATATAAAGAGAAAATGACGGGTTTCAGAGAACCCGAGGAACAGTGAAAAGTGGAAGAAAAAAAAAAATGTCGCGAAGATGTAATACTTAAAAGTCGGACAAGTGGAATATAAGCGGTAGACAAAAACACTTGTATTGCAAATGTGTAATCGATCGTGGTTTGATAAACGTTTCTCGTTTATTTATTAGGTATTCTTTTTTTCTCTCTCTCGGCGTGCACATGTGCGCACGAATAATTTATTCACAGCATATCTGCCGCAAAACTGAACGCGGCGCCGAGAATCGCGAGTTTTCATATTTTTTAAGTCCAAAATGGTTTACTTACGTATTTAATTACAGGCATACTCGATATTAAATATTATCGTTTGACAGATTTCAATCGTCCGGAAGATGCATACATTATTTTAACCGTATATGGTATTATGAGTACTCGTATTGTCCACAAGTCCGTTATATCACGTTAAATTCAATCTGAGGGTTATTATATTAATATCATATTATTATCATTCTTGACATAGTTATTTATTAATTGTTATTATTCCTTGAGAAACGTGTTTAAATGTAATTCCGAACTGCAGTCGTTTACAGCGATACATTATTTTAAGTTTTTGATAAAACAGACCGCAAATTGTCTGAAACGGATAAGGTTGCAGTGAACCATTTTCACGAAATTTGAATATTTCACCGGAAATTTGATGGAATGTTCGCGCACAAATATCGAAAAATCTAAGGAATCGTTTACATAAGAAATAATTTCGGTAAAAATGTATACAAACTGTATGTACATTATGATGAAATCAAATACATTATTTAATACAGTTTAAATTATAAGAAACATATTTTAAGATAGGTATAAAATCAACAATATTTCACAATAGTGCAATTATTTAAAAACTATTGATTTTAAATTATATATTATAGTCTATCAATTTTTTAAATGTGTGGTGCAACCATGCCAGTTTTAAAAATTCGTGCACAAACTATCTATGGATTTGTACGTACAGTTTCCAAAATTCGCAAAAACAGTTGTCATCTTTATTAAAGTTCCTATGCGATGTATTATATTCAAGTATTCAAATATGTTCGACCGACAAATTACCTATTAAATTATCAAAATATGTATATTTTAAAAATGTCCGTTAAATTTATAACATTTATTTTATAGGTAAATTATAGTATATTAAACGTTTATGTAGATGAATTTATAGAATATAATGTTATAGACGACAAATATTAATTTGATTATTTATTTTCTTATTGGCATTAATAGTAGATATACATAAAATCAATATATTGGTGAATAGATTGTTCTTAATTTAAAACAAAGTAAATTATCTTATAATGGGTAACCCTTAACACTATACTGTTGTGACACTGTAAGGTTTAATTTATAATTTATCGTGTTTACTATTGAGAAGAATTGAAATTTCTTGTATACATACCTAATATTTGAAATTGTTCAAGACAGTAAAATAGTTAATATTTAATAGCATTCATCATAAACAAAAATCAAACAGAAATGTAGAAAAAGTATACAAATACTAAGATGATATTTCTTTTTGATTTTTTAGTATTATGATACTATTGTGGTATTGTACCTACATAAAATATCGATACCTAATAAATAATAATAATAATAATCTAAGTCGAGTTTTAGTGTTCGTTTGAGTTGTAGTTTTAATATAAAGAAAACAATTTTTTTTCAAATTTGTTATACATTAATATTGATTTAAAATGTATAAATTGGCTTCCTTACTAATTTAATTTATTCAGATGATATGACTATTTGAGGAGTATAATAATATGGCATTACATTTTTGGAACGCGTTCGCGGTTCGCTTTACTTAAAAATGGTTTTTAAACTTATAACTTAATATGATTTTACATGATATTTTCTATTCCTGTCTTTCAATTATATGGAAACTAATAATAATTTTAAAATCCTTTATTAAAATATACCAAAAGTGCAGTTCTTGCTTCTTTGATTATTATAGTAGGTACATAAAATAAAATGTATTAACTTGTGTGAATCGAACACAAAATTTGTCTGCATATAGTGTCTTAATACACATTGATTATGATGTATTATAATATACCTACATATTATGTTACATAGTTGTCAATTAGATTTTATAACTGTATACATATATGTACTTCTAAATATAATTATATTAGTAATACGATTATCATGCGTATCATACCTTTAAGATAAAACAATCATATTCAATGACATAAAACAATACCTACATGCGAATTGTAGATAATATATTATGTTGATTAATAAAAAAGACAGATCAGTCAAACCGAAACAAATTAAAAAAACGTACGTGTACCTATATCTACTAATATTTACAAACAGACAAACAGACAAACTTATTATTTAATGATTAAAAACTCGAGAAAACTTTTTTTTGTGGCATACCACTGTAAAACAATATATCTATATGTTTTATTATATTGTACGAAAACGTAATCGTTCGAAAGCTGCAGGGGGACATTATAGGCGTAGAGGTACCTATTATATATATATATAAAATAACAATATGCGTTTTAATAAGATTATGATGTACAAACGGGGGGGGGGGGGGGGGGGGGGTAAATCGTAAGGCCGTCCGTATCGGACGCTGTCAAATTTTCGTGTCATAAACGTCGACGGGTCATGCGAAATGAGTTTTTTTCCAACGGATTTACCTCCACTGACCGTCACCATCATCGTCGTCGACGTCGTCGCCGGCCCGCGAAATCTGCGGTTTGCTATTAAGACGAATCGTGGAAATAATTATTATTACCCGATGTCAGAAATCCATTAGTACGAGACTTTGGGTGAAAGTCTGACGTGAATCACAAAACGCGAAAACACTGTGTGTGTGTCTATTTATTTATAATATTATTTAAAAAACAACGCATTTAAATCCGTACGCGCGCGTGCTCGCTGTTGTATGCGTTCCTATATATATATTATTATGACGTATTATATACATGTATATATTGTATTGTGTATTTGTGTACACGTTTTGTGCAGCGATATTAATAATATAATAACCGACCGCATTCGTATTTGTTTTAGAAAAAAAAATAACAATTTCGTTTTATCTCTCTCTCTCTCTCTCTCTCTCTGTTTATTTTTCTTTTTTTTTTTTTTCGTGAAACTAATTATTATAATCGTATGCGCGGGCACAAAGAGAACCGCTGCCGCTGCCGCCGATGAAAATGTCCGTCTGCAGTCGTCGCACGTCAAATTATATGCCAACGAAATCGTTACGATTTGTTTGGGACGCGTAACTGTTTCGTGTACGAGCGGACGAAACGATGACACGACGACGACGACGAAAACCCGACCCGACCGTATTTCGCTATAAAATAATAATAATATATGAAATAATGTAATATTATTATAAAATAATACATCAAGTGTGTGATTTTTCGTCGGACGAGATTCCTTCTCCTACATTTAACCCGTCAGCAGGATTTTAACGTCTAAATTTCTATATTAAAAATCAACAACAACAACAACAACTACAAAGTTCATAATATCACGCAAAGTATATAATATAGACGAGAACGTGGAAAAAAATATAATAATATAATGATGATGATAAATGAAAAAAAAAAAATGCACAATAATAAGAAACGAGGCCAAAGTTCAACTCGGCATAAATAATAAAATAAGGACGTACGACGAGCCGTGTACCTATATAATAGCATACCTACATGGTTACATGCCTACCTAATAATATAATAATTCCCATATACATATATATATATTGGTTAACCCGAAGATCCAACCGGAACACGACCGCCGCCGCCACCGCCACCGCTCGCGTATTATAATAATAATAATATAAACGTATAATATGATATCCCCCGCCGCCGCCGCCGCCGCCTCGGACCGTATTATGGTATCATACAAATAGAGTCATAACAAGAGGGCATTTACATAATCCAATAATGGATTTACAAATGGTCCGCTTATACACTTACACGGACACACGCGCATTTATGTATAATAATATTGTAATGTACAAGAGAGCAGCGCAGACGGCAACGATATCAAAGACGGGTAGCTGATTATCATAATACAAGTACCTATATACGACGTCGCTGCCGCTGCTGCTGCTGCTGCTGCTGTAGTTGCTGTACAGTATATTATATTATAATATAGAGAGGTAGATAGGTAGGTATATAGGTACAATAACACGCCGCTGTCCGGACGGAACGAGACGATATAATAATAATAATAATATCATAAAAAATAAAATGGTGACACCGGCGCGGTGATGGTTAATTTATTATATTTTATGCTCGATCACATAATAGCTGGAAAAGGCATAGTACTTCCGACCCGGCCGACCACCGCCGCGATAGAGATTTGCGTACAATAATTATTATATTATTATTATAATTTTAGAATATTCATTTATAATATCCGACCTGCAGATGCAGTTATTAATGAAATTTACGGAATTCCTGCAGCGTTTCTCGTCTGTGCTCATATTATGTGCAACGAGCAGGACACGGCAGAACGGCTTTTTAGATTCTGAGCGGAGCGAGGAAGCTAGTGGTTTTACAATGATGTTTATTTTTTTTTTCCTTTATACAACATTTCTGCCAGAAGGAGTGCTTCGATTTCAACATATATAGTATTTTTTATTTTATCAAATTGGATCAATATGGTACTTTAGGAAGGTACATTTTCGATTTTCTCAATAGTTATTTAATGCCACGGGAAAAACGACCGACAAATTACGAAAAACCGCTAGAAACAAGATTTTAATTTCTAACTCTTTACCATAGAAACGAATAAAAATAACGATTTTAGTTTAATTTATAATATTAATTCAACTTACAGGCTATAATAAAATATAATAACTAATAACAATATAAAATATCCTGACTGACGTACCGTCTCCGCTCAGAATCGTTTTTCGTATACACAATGATATTATATCATTGAATTCAAATTTAATACAATCCATTATACAGACATACAGTGACCCACTTGTAACATACTGTACAGCAGAGTGACGTCCACTTACCCACCTTTTTTTTTATTTTTTTGTTAGCGCCATTAAATATATACATACACGGAGACTGTACGGAACGAGACGATATAATAATATAATATCATAAAAAATAAAATGGTGACACCGGCGCGGTGATGGTTAATTTATTATATTTTATCCGCGATCACATAATAGCTGGAAAAGGCATACATCCGCTACTTCCGACCTGGTCGCGACCACCGCCGCGATAGGGATTCGAGTACAATAATTATATAATAAATTATAATTTATAATATATCCGACCTGCAGATGTAGTTATTAATGAAATATTATACGAGATTCCTGCTACAGCGTTTCTCGTCTGTGCTCGCATATTATGCGCAACGAGCGGGACACGGCAGAACGACTTTTTTTTTATTTCTCGTTAGCGCCACTATAATATAATATGCATACATGGGGACTGTACTGTTCTCACAAGGAGTCGGCAATTTTCTCTCATGGGTCGCCTGTTTTTAAAAACCTTTAAGGAACACTTGTATACACGCGTGGAATATGGTTTTTGGGACAAATACTATGTTTTATATATAGAGAGGCAGGTAAGTAGTTATAGGTATAGGTATAATAACACGGCGATGCCCGGATGGAACGAGACTATATAATAGTAATAATAATAATATAAAATAAAACTGTGACACCGGCGCGGTGATGATTAATTTGTTATATTTTATTTTTTTCCGCGATCACATAATAACTGGAAAAGGCATACATCCGCTACTTCCGACCTGGCCGCGACCACCGACGTGATAGAGATTCGCGTACAATAATTATATTATAATTTTTAATATATCCGACCTGCAGATGTAGTTATTAATGAAATATTATACGGAATTCCTGCTGCAGCGTTTCTCGTCAGTGTTCATATTATGGGCAACGAGCAGGACACGACAGAACAAAATTTCTTGTTAGCGTCACTATATATATGCATTCGTGGGGATTGTATACTGTTTTCACAAGGAGAGGGAAATTTTCTCATGGGTCGGTCGCATGTTTTAAAAATCCTTTAAGGAACACTCGTACGCGTGGAATATGGTTTTTGCGAGACAAATAATATGTCTTCGGCAGGTGACTTCAGGGACTGTAGCGGAACAGTACTGTTCATACGCACATTAAAACGCGATTATATCATCATATTGGAATATTATTTATTTATGAACTCTAGCTGGAACGTCCAAGAATTTTAAAGCGAGATAATCATAACTTGCACAACAAATTGAAATATCGAAGAGAAAAACGCAGGTTCCCTAGTGTTCTTAACTTTAAGTTGGGTCAATTATTCACTCTAATACTAAAGCTATAACGACGCACTATAGGTATTGGTTCTGTTGAACGCAAATGTTGCGCATGGGTCGGATGCAGAAAAGACCGCTGAATGCTGACAATACTCTCTTAATCTCTTCCTCATGTTCGGTGGTTCGGTGTGGTATATTGGTATACCATTGTAATATATATACCTATTATGCTCTTTAAAGTGGTCACAAAAATGCATAAATCGTTGGAGATAATATATTCTGGGAACTCTGTTTCAGTATGTAACTACATAATATGGCCCGGGGTCACTATAGATGATGTAGGGTTTTTGTACATTAAAAAATTTTGTACAGTAGAACGCCGATTATTCGGACTTATTAATGTCAAGGATGGTCCGGATACGCCAAGTGACAATTGACGGTACATTATTAATATTATACACACAAAACATCGGCGAAATACTGACACTGCGACTATATAGCCGATGATCAGCGTTCGATAATAATTGTACGAAATCATTTTTATATATTACAAACATTATGCATGCATACACATATATATATATGCCAAATACTACTGCTCATTCACTCGCTCACGCGTTCGTGATTACATCTGAAGAAAATATAAATCGTATGAACTTTAAATTTGGAATATTATAGTGGTTCCTTTAATGATGTATATAATATTATGTGCAATAATAAAGGATTTTCGGTGAAAGTTGAAACTTTTTTTTGTTTACAAATGGTTGCAAATTATAAAGTAGTACTAGAAGTTAGGTAGTATTATTATTTTTTATGTATATAAATGGTTGCCATTGGTTATTTGGGTAGATCAGGCACAAACATGCATCGAATTGTTGTGCTTATGGCCTCAAATAAATAAACTATATACATAATATCTTAAAACCAAATATACGTACCTTATGCCTATAATATGCCAAAAAACTACCCAATTGAATTTGACGAAAATCTCAGAAATTATTTTTAGAGATATCAGAAAAGTATAGTGTTAGTAGGTTTAAACCACGTTAAAAAATAAATCAAGTGCTATATCCAATCGGCGACTTGCGATTGCCCCCATCGATGATTAACCTAACCTAACCTAACCTAACCCTAGATCTAGGTCGAAATATTTCACAAAGCCATATCGCTGATTTGTCCGTAAACTGAGGTACGCTAAATCTGAGAGACACTCAAACCGAGATACATCGCCTATATAGCGTATATTATGTTGTATAGGATTTGTCACAAACAAAAAACTGCAGCACACTAGCGAAGTAGACATATTAAGGTAGTACATACATAATAAATTTACAAACTAAAACGGCGGATATTTAATCTACGATTATGTGGAGTGACAAAATACGATTACGAGCATATTATAGACCACAGTATACGAAGGCATAGTAGGTATAAGGCCAATATTATGATAACGAGTTATTATAAAAAACACTTTTTTACGTTTGTTTGGTTTTGTTACGTTTGCATAATCGGCGTGCTACTGTATCTCTATATTTTTAAAAATATGCTTTATTAGACGCAGCACCATGGACCATAACACCATGTACGCATTGCAGTGAAATCTTGTAAACATCGATTATCGAATCATTTGTAGCAAAATAAACTTAACGAATTTAATAGAAAAAAATCTGTAAAAAAAAAATTTCATTTTGATATATCATCCAAAATAATATGTAATATTATAATATCATTAATTTTTCTACGAGCCGATGTCTATCGTTTACAACTATTCGCGCAAAGGATTGAGCGATTACCGTATTTTTATAGAATATTATAATCGTGAATTATATAGGTAAGTATAAAATTGTTTATCATTATTTTCATACCACCTCGTATAGTTATTGTTTACTATATCGACAGAAAATAACGATTTACTATAGTTATATTATATATATAATAATATATTAATACCACGCTCTGTTTATATTGTTTTACGGATGTTTTGTCAATGGACGCGTCTGTTATCTGTTAACAATATATAGGGGTTAAGGCGTCACCGGGATGGCGGGGGTCCCAATCGGGTTATACGACACTGCATAATACAATACTTATGTTGGATAAGTAACGAATGTATATAAGTGGCTTGGAAGATTAATGACGTCAATAAAAAATAAATAAAAAAAGGTACGCACGCCAAGCCATCAGCATTATTAGGCCCGTTTGCAGGTCGTCCGTGAGTCGGTGCTTTTTTTTATTTTTTTTTATACGCATACAAAGTTAAACGCGTATACGCACGCGCACATATTATTATATTAGAAGTATATATGACAATTTGATATTTAGTGTTATGGGATGTTTACATCATACGACGCGCACGAGACTTGTCTATGTACAATGGACCAGTAGACGTCTTGACCGCGCCGGGTTGGCATAGGTTAACTCTCTAATAAAATAAAAAATAAAGTAATATGTCAGGGGTCAATACGATCAAAATCTCCATACGGTACCTACAGCCGTATAAAATATTTATATATATATATATATATATGTATAAAATATATTATATACTTGTGCAATAGAATTTCAACGATATATTGTTAGACCGCTATTTTATTTTTAATGAACCGTATATATAGAGGAATAAAATAATAATAATAATAATACAAAATAAAGGTAGGTTTTATGTGTCTCCGATGGCAATATACGAATGTGTATACACCGCGATGGCATTCGGATGAGAGGATCGGTGAAGAATCGAAAGTCTCTGCGAACGGCCGAAGGAGTGGTCGGTCCGCTGCAGCAGATCATGTTCATATCCAATAAATTACAAATTTATATATATATATATATGATCCGCGTTCGTATGTAATAATTGTATATATATATATATATATATATGTGTGTGTTTAATGATAATAATAATAATAATCTGCGGCAGATTCACCTCGCCTTATCAGCAGCTGCCCATCGAAACCGGCATTATTTTATGGGTGCAGTGCGTGTAACTCGAACCATAACCGTTGAAAATATAATAATATAAATACGGTAGTTATTATCCGGAGATTTTCATCTGCTTCGCAACAATAATTCGACCCGTGTGAATGATTGTTGGTGGTGGTGGGGGTGGGGGGGGGGGGGGTTAGCGTATCAAACTTTCAGATAGGACGCGCGCGCGCGGACCGTGTCATTTTTATTTTATTTTTATTCATTATGCAAATTAATGGGATTTCAGGTACCCGGTGGGTATATATAAAAAGGAAGAAGATCAATAACACACATAAATAGTTGGCTTAAACAAACGTTATGATAATACGACGACGACGACGACGACGACGACGACGACGTATATTATATTATGTTAAACATCGTCGGTGCGCGCAGGACGCCATTAAAGTTTGCAGCGACGGGCTAGGTCTTATTTTTATTTTTTAATCGAGTTTTCGAACGGTGCGGGTTATAATAATATTTATTATTATTATTATTTTCGTCGTGATGATAAAATATAAAATCTCGCGGATGAGTCCAAGTATGGTATAGGTATATAATATAGTAACGGCGCGCAGTTTAGCGTCGTAAATAATGGTATATAATTATTACATATTATAATATTAAATAGGTGCCTGCCTATACGAAACTGCAGACTTGGATATATTTTTAAGGATGCGGAGATTCTATAATTTCGCAATTGAAAAACACATTAATATCGTATGCAAATCGCTGCACCGTTCGAGACGGTTTTTTTATTTCAATAAAATACGAATTAAACGATAGTTGTACATAATAATATTATAGGTACGCGCGTATCGCGTTTTTGATCTCTCCTCATTCTCTTCGGTTTTTTTTTTTCGAACCAGTAGAAATAATAGTATAATATACAATGAAAACAAACGATCGTATAGAGTAATATTTCTTATAAATATATATATATATATATATTATACGCCATAAGAATACTCTGCCGCAGCATTATAATAATATATGTATGCGTTGACATCGCCGCCGCAGAACGCGGAAATTATTATTATCGCTGCACGTACGTGTAATTATAATTATTTATTTATTTATTATAAATTTAAACGGGATACGAAACCCAATAACAATTTTTTTTTTAGTTATCACATTAGTAGGACTTAAATCTATTTGTGTAGACTGAATGACAGCAAAAATAATCACAAAAACAATAATACAATAATAATAATAATAAAAAATTAACAATGTATAATGGGTAATATAGTTACAAAAACCATCAAAAGTACGGAAATTAAATAAATCAACCTGCTGGACGTCATTAGCTTTTTTAATTTATCTATTTATTGGCGAAACAAGTGCATGTAAACAAATCTACAGTACCTTCCCCTACAGTACCACAGGCTAATGATCTAGTAGTCAAAGCCTTAAACCTAATAAAAAAAAAAAAGTGCATAATATTTGTCCTTTGAAATGGAATGCAAAACGTTTTTGTGGATTTAGTTAGATATTGAGGTTTATAAGACCGTTTACTATTTTACATAGAAACTTCAAATCAATATTTATTCTCCTTTCATCTAGACTGGTCATATTTAATTTGATTAATAATAATAGTGTATATTCTGAGCCGAACGTTGGTTATAATTTATTATGATTTATAAGTCATATAATATATAGGTAATAGGTATTATCTAAACTAATATTATAAAGAGGAAAGATTTGTTTGTTTGTAACGAATAAACTCAAAAACTATTGGACCGATTTCAAAAATTCTTTCACCAATGGAAAGCTATTATATTCTTTGTGAGTGTCATAGGCATAAATCTAGTCCGATAAAGTTAACAAATAATTAATTATTATTAATAATAAAAATTAAACGTGTACATTTATACTTAAATACGGCACGGCGGCCGGTGGGTGTCAAGCAACCTGACATTTTTTTCTTTTGTGTGTGTTCTATCCGCGTGTGTAGATATGAATTAGGGTAGAAATTAGTATTTACTTATTATTGGTGGCCATTAGTTATACGGGTAAATCAGGTACAACCTTGCATCAAATCGAATTTCGGAACATTGTCTACCAATAAGGTGGATTAGTTGCCATTTGTCCGAGATCCGACGTAGTCGGATTGCCTTCCAGGATGGCTGCGTTACACTTACTGCAGCGAGTTACACCCGAAAAGAGTTGATCAAACATAATTTTTTTAAGAGTTGCGATTTTTTACGGGCAACAATATAAGTGCACGGGATCGGCTAGTATATTATATTTTACTAAGTATACGTCTTATCGTATGCACGAGAATGTGATGTACTTACCTACAACTGCTGCCGCAGTAATAACAATGTGTATCTTAATATCGTCGTCGGATGTACCAACGAACATAATATTATTTTCTACAATCGAATTCATTATAACAATATTATTATCATTTTGTTTTGCAGATGAGTCAGCTATGTCGTGTGTGCGGAGAACCAGCCGCCGGTTTTCATTTCGGAGCGTTTACGTGTGAAGGATGCAAGGTAACGCATTATTATTATTATTATATTATTATCATCGTATTTTGTCCATCAACAATAATATAATTATGATTTGTACATATTTTTCGATATACTAATTTAATAATATATAATAAGTAATAAAAAGACCGCTGTGTCGGGTGGTCATAACGTATATTATGCGTATTATTAGATGGATATAATAGACCTATACAATATTATTATTATTATTATTACAAACCATCGACTCTAAATCGACCGTGCGCTATTATAAAAAATTTGTTTACGTGAAGATATTATTACGTATTAACCCTGCACGAACAATATTATTCGATATCGGTCGTTTTGTTCGGCGGGCATACAGCTGCACCGTTGTGGTACTTATACATTCGCCAAAGTTTAATTAATATATTACCTGCGTTCATAATATAATGTACAGAGTACCCGTGGTACAACAGGTTGCTGTATACAGCGACGGATAACCGACGTTACCGCGGTCGCCGTTCGGTGCGATATTATTAATATAATTTAATAATATAATATCGTGCGTGAATCAATCGGGTCGGAAATAAAAATCCATTATCCCGATGACCAAAACCGTGTAATTACACTCGCGATATTAGTTAGGTTACATGTTATTATTAACGGCGTTAATGCGTTACACTACCCAAGTATATCCGAATTTCCGATGGAAATACTCAGTTTCGCGTGAGTCAAGCGAATCACACGCGCGGACGACGACGGCGACCGCACTTTATACATAGGTATAACCCTCCGCCACCAAGTTTAAGTCTTAGCCCGTACAATAATATAATAATATAAATATTATATAATAAAATAGCATAATATGACGTGCGACATAGACACACGGACTGATGTTTTCGATCCAAAGCCGTTATAGTTTTTGATTGCACACGACATAACCTACATAATATATATCGAGTGATTGGTGATTAATTTAATTTAACATTTACCCACTATGATTTGTTGGACACTCATTATTCAAAAAGTAATAATACTTTTGAAAATATTTTTTTCTACATGGTTTCAAGTCGTTACGAAACAACGTTGCTGTTAAAAAATTATATTTTTAAATATTTTCTAACTTTTTAATTTTTTTAATTCAACATTCAGTTTTAATTTCATGTTTGAAAGCAGAATATTTAGATAGAGTATTTTGATACATAAAAGTCGAATTCAGGAGTTAGGTTAGTTGCCTAGGTTTCTAACCTAACTTAATCTTATTCATTAAAAATGTACGTTGTTATAGCTTGGGTTAGTAACCAAGGTTTCTAACCTCACCTAACCTAAGACAACATACATTTTTAATTTCATATTCTAAAATTGTATTTTCAATCATATACCTAACCTAATTACTCCAAAAATTGTTTTGCTCTGGAATAAGGAATTAAAAATGCATGCTGTCGAAGAGTTTTAAATTAATAAATAAGATGAATCACCCGGTATACCGGCTGTACCTATATTTTACTTGAAAAATCACCAATGAGTTCAAATTACACAGAAAAATTCGAATTTTAAAATCGTTCTTAACGGGACTTTGACTACTTCATAGTTATTTTTCATTTGTTTCGATTCCGGTTCCCGGTTTAGTTCCATCATTTAATATTCGTTCGGTTCTGCAGACTCCAGTTTTGGTGCTTGAAATTGCAGAAAAAATATTCCGTGTCCAAGTTCTATTATGAACAATCGAGTTCTCCTCCAGTCATATTAGACGATAATATACACAGGCCCCTTCTACAGCTATAACGGCCCCCCCCTCCATTATCTGTGGTTCGAAGTCTTCGAGCCGTAAAAAAATAAAATAAAAATGAGCAATAATCCATTATTAATCCATCACGGCGGCCCGCAGCAAACCACGTCTGGTTCGTCTCGCTGACATGACTCACACTCATATAATAGGTAATAACCGCACGCGTGGTATACCTGTATAATATTATTATTATAACTCCGCTGTGGCTACGTGTGGCACGTATGACAAAACGTCGAGTCGTAAAAAAATTGCGTACCGACCGTTTAATTAAAAAGAAAATTTCGTACCGAACGCGCGGCCGGCAAAATATAACGCTCCGACACACCGTAATAATACCATAGGACTATAATTATAGAACTACTACGAACCCCATCGTCGTCACGTGGCACGCACAATAATATTATTATTATTATCATTATATCCGTCGACGAATGCGTTTGTGTCGTGTGTGCAGTGCGCGCACCTTAGCAAAACCTGCCCATAACGTTACGTTAGATTTTATTATAAATTATGACGATATCCGTCACGGCAAACTATTAAATAAACGACACGGCGATGCGTCGTCGTTCACGGTTGTTTTCTTATTTTTAATTCGAAATCGAAGAAGAAGAAGAGGAAAAATGGCATTCATCACACGCACACACACACACACACACACACACACATAGACCCCATCGAACATCACAATCGAGCCTATTGGATGTTTGACGTTAATAATAATAATATTATTATTATATCACGCGTAGGAAATACAATAATATTTCACAATCCGCGAACAATTAATAACGTGCGTATATACGAACGAGGCACGGCGCGAAAATATATGTTTAACGATCGTATAGATAATAATAATAATAATAATAATAATCTGAGACCATCACCCGTTCGACAACGTCTAATTTATGGTTTTGTCTATATCTCTCTCTCTCTAGTCTCTACCGAAGTCCGAAGAGGCAATAACATGATATTGCTTCGATGCGTCCGAGGAATCTTCAAAAGACACTTTTACACGATCTATTCGCGATGGTTGCGCAACTACAATTTTTAATATAAATAGTGATAGCCGATAGGTAGGTAGGTTACCCATATAATATATTACATTATCATCGTATAGCACTCGCGTTGCACCACAATTACACACACATACATGGTGTAACAGATAGAACTGACTTTTGGAGTAACTTTTGTTCTAATCAATATTTAATTTTTTTTTTTTACTCACTTGCATTATACTATACGAAAAATTATTTTTATTTTTTATCACTGAAAATTTGATTTTAATTTTTTTGGATATTATATTCAAAATAGCCAATTTGTGAATCTGATTATAAGAACAATTTTGATGGTAAAAACATTTATCTAAGTCAAGTACTTTATTTTTTAGAACTTTTTAAAATATCAATTTTTCTTTGATTAAATGAATTTGGAACGTAATAACTTTTCACGAAATTTTTTTTTTTTTTGCAAATTTGCTGACATGAGTATTGAGTATATTTATCAAATTATTTACCGATCATATAATTTTTTACCATTTTTGTCATACGTCTAAGTTGCATAATTTTTTTTCGTCAGGTCTTTCTGTTTTACCTTGTATAATATATACTATATAGTAGTAAATTATATTTTATCATCATTCGGCCGATCGAATCGTCGTATTATAGTGCTTTATCCACGGACCAGACACGAGGGGTTTATTATTAAATGTTTGTGACCATCTATATATTTTCCTTGGATATCGCGGTGATCGCGTTGTGCTGATACTTGGCAAACATTTAAATAAACAATATTCTTTTTCTTGAGCTGAAAATTAAACGCGTGAGCTACCTTTTGGCTACCGATAGGGGTTGAAAATAAATGAACTATTAAAGTATAAACACCCTTCGACTTTTTTACTAAACTTTTATTGAAAACCGTCAGTAGTTTTTGAGTATATCAATCATGGACAGACAGACAGACAGACATACATTTTTACGTATATAGAGTAAATAATAATAATAATAATCAAAAGTGGGCAAGTTAATGAAAATAATTAACTGTGGCAAGTTAAGTTAATTCATTTCGATTGCCTTCAGTGATGTTAAAAGCTAATAAATAAAAAAATATAACTAGATGAGTTTAAAGTTAGAACAAAAAATGAAATTAACTTAACCAAGTAAAAAAAAAAGTTAATTTTTTTTCAAGTTACAATATTTTTAAGTCATAAACTGCCCTAGTATTTTGTTGTACACAAACATTTACCAAGGTATAAAAACTGTCAACGAATCAGTATTGTCTAGTTGATTGCGCATGACACAAAAATAAAATTAACTTAACTGCACGACAATGATAGTTGACCGTAAAAAGTCAAGTTACAACAATAAATATTTAAACTGAATAAGTTGATAAGTTAAAAACGAAAATAATTAACTAGTTGAGTAACTAAAATGAGAAAGAAGCACACACGTCAATACCAAACTGTGCAGTGTGCGATAAGATGATTATTTGTACTATAATAATATATACCGTACATATTTTATATTGATAAAAAAACAATGTTTGTGTGCGTGTGTGTGAGTGATTCACAGCCAAGTCTATCAGTGGACTCGTGCGGTTCTGAAATCTGGAACGCGTGTGATCCTTATATAATATATCCGAGGATGGAAAATGTTTAAATTTTGCAATTCGACGAATGGCTTACATGGGGATTTGCTGGATCGCGAAAAAACGAAAATTTTCTTAAATTCGTATATCGTAATAATATAATATCGTTGCCCCGCTGGTTACAGAAAACAGTACAGTTATTGGTAATAATACAAATTACGATCGGATATCGTTTTAGACTTGTAATATTAATAATTGTGTTTGGTATAAAAAGAACCTAAAAAAACCACCGTGTTATAAATCTGCTGTGCATTTAACGTGTTTAACGGAATTCAAGAAGGGGCATTAAATCCGCGGGCATTTAATTTGTCACGGTCGACGCTGATCGGCTGGTATAACACATAATATAGGTAGTTACGGGTCGGACTTTCGCAAAGATCGCGCGGGACGTTGGAAATTATAGGTAACATGATTAATGATCGTTCGGTCCGGTCGTCGTCGTCGTTTCTCTATAAAAATGATAAAAGTTTCCCATGATGACGTCGTCTTCGTCGGCGGAAAAGGATTTATAATAATTTATATCATTTCGAGATAGACTGCGACGTTAAACGTGCAATGTAACAGACTGCATGCACAATGCACGCGTATATGAGAAGGTTTCCATCGCTGTCGGTGGGAACGAACCAATCGTCATCGTCATCGCCATCGTGGTCATCGAGACCGATTATTATGTTTTATACAATACGATTTAAAAGTTATAAGCGTCATAAGTTATAAGAGTGCTGACAATGTATAATATGTTATAGGTATATTATACAAGTGTACTACATATTATTATATACCACACCGTTCAGTGGTATATACCATATAATATAACATTATGCGTTATATTAATATTATATAGCCGCACATAAATCACGAGCTTTGGACGCGCGAGCTATATTGTAATAGATTTAGCGAATTCGTCCGATAATAATAAAGCAAATGTGTTCACGCAATATAGGTAATAAAAATAATAATTGCGTTTGGTTAAGTGTCGTTATTTATTCGAAAAAAAAAATGTCAGGAAGACCGAGTGTTTATGTGCGTAACATTAATTATAGTTTCATTAACTCGAAATAATTTATAAGACCACCTGTTCGAGTGCACCCACAGGTGCAAGATATTGCGATTAATTTCGTGAACCTCGTAATATGATACGGTGAAACCTCTAAATACCGGACACTCTCGGTCGCATGAAATGTTGTCCGTTATTTTCGAAGGCGTTCGCTATTCAGAGGCGTCAGATTGTTGAAAGTTTGTAGTTCGCTCCCAAGAAAACGTCCGGCGATGAGAGGTGTGCATCAGGGGAGGTTCTGCTGTATTACTTTTATCGGAGGTGGTCTTAGTGAAGTAAAAGTCATCTTCTTGATTGTTATTAAGATCAAAACTACTCAAAAATGTATTAAGAGTTTTGTGTTTTTTTGGTCAAAAATATTTGATTTCGTATATTAAAACAGAATATTGAAAAAAAACACGGAGGGAAGTAGTTAACCTCTCTGCCGTATACAGTGGGTGTCGAGAGTGTACACCGTCATTGGAGAGTAAGTCACTGTAATTGTGTGCGTTAAATTTGAATTCAATATTATGATAATTATTAATAATACAGATTACATACGAACAAGGATTCTGAGCGAAGACGGTTTGGTCGGTCTATACCTATTATAAAAATTATGGTATTATACTATATGATATATTTTTATATTGCTTAAAATCATAGTGATTTATAATAGCAATACAGTAGGTTGAATTAATTTTCGCCGAAAACATTGCAGCAATTATTATATAATTAATTTTAAATTATTATAATATTTTATAATATCGTATAATATTATTATTAGCAACGAACATTTGAAAAATATATATAATAAAAAAACCTAAAAAAACCTGAAAAGTACGTAAATATATTGGGCTGGGCATGTATGAGATTAGAAGGACTAATATTGAAAAAAACAGAGTGGAAACTATTAACTAGACACAAAGAGACCTATAGGGCAGCGACCTATCCTACACAAAGATTGGCAGACGGAATAAAGGGAGATCTGAGATTATTGGGAGTAAGGAATGCAGACGAAACTACAAAGGATAAGGAAGTACGGAGGCAGCGTGTCGTTGCAGCAATGGGCCTGAAAGGCCTGTAAAAAGACGAAGATGAAAAAGAAGAATATATTATTATTTATTATTATTGTAAGGTATTAACTTTTGCGTCGATACTGACTTACCGTTGTGGGTAGGTCCATGGTATAAAATACGCATAGGCAATAGTATAAAATTAATTTAAACGTTTTTAAAATGTCATATATTATGTTTATAATATAATATACTTAATAATATACTGCAACAGTTTCAAATCCCCATGAATAATATTTTTGAATTTCAGCAAAATAACTTTGTTCTTCGTCTGAATATTAATTATATTTTTTCCAATTTTTTTTGTTGTCTATTAACTACAGACAGACCAACAACCATTTTTATACTACATAGGTAATATCATACAGATTATTACAAGTGTACACGTTTACTGTTTCAGTCGTTTTTCGGTCGGACCTACAACAACCTGAGCTCGATATCGGAGTGCAAGAACAACGGCGAATGCGTGATAAACAAGAAGAACAGGACGTCGTGCAAGGCGTGCCGGCTGCGCAAGTGTCTGGTGGTGGGCATGTCCAAGAGCGGGTCCCGGTACGGCCGGCGGTCCAACTGGTTCAAGATCCATTGCCTGCTCCAGGAACAGCAGCAGCAGCACCATCACCAGCACAACAACAACAACAACAACAACAACAACAGCAACAACAACCAGCACCACCAGCAACTCCCGCACCACCAGCAGCAGCAATCACTCCCGCATCATCAACAACAACACCGTCAGTCCGCGGGCCTGCAGCATTTTCAGCAACAGTCGGCTGCGGGTTGCAGACTGTCGCTGGACCACGGCCGGACGCCGCCGCTTTGGGCGGACGTCAAACACCACCTGCGCCTGGACGTGGACAACAACAATTCCGTGGCCGGTGACCTGAACAAAGACGGCGTCGGCGGCCGGCTGTCCGCGTCCGCTGCCGCCGCCGCCGCGGCCGTCGTGCAGGCCGTCCGACCAGAACTGCTGCGGTGGCCCTCGCCGTTCTTCTCGGCGTTCCCGTTCCCGCCACCCGCGCCGTTCTTCCTGGCCCTGCAACAGCAGCAACAGCAACAGCAACAGCAACAGCAACAGCAGCAGCAACTGCAGCAAACGCCGACGCCGCCGCCGCCGCCATCGCGCGGTCACCGGTCACCGCGAAGTCCGTCGTACCGGTCGTCGACCGCGGACGACGACAGCTGTGCGGGTGACCGCGACGAGGACGAGGACGACGACGACGACGGGCCGCCGTCTTCGAAGCGCGTCGCCGTCCACCGCGACCCGCCGCCGGTCCAGGAATCTCCGATGGACCTGTCGGTGACCGCGGCCGCGTCCACGCCGTCCCGGCCGCCGTCGCTCGGTTCCCCGTCGCTCCTACCGTACGTCGGCGGACGGTCGCCCGGCCACAGCCCGGAAGACCGGTCGCGGCGCAGGCGCCGGCGGCCGCGCAGGCGGAGACGGCATCCGCGTGTAGACTTTGCCGCCGCTGACCGGACGTCCTGTTCGGACGACCACGACGACAGCGCGGCCGGAAGTGACCCGGCGGCGGTGTCCGACTCGAACGGATCGGCCGACGGCGGCCGGCCGGAGAAAAACGCTCCTCTGGACTTGACGTGCAACCGGTCGTAGACGGAATTTCATCTCTAATATTATATTATTATCGTTATTATATAACGCGTGATAAGTTTTCCGGCGATTTTTCCGTCCAGTTTTCCCTCCATCACTCACCATCTCTCTATCTCCTCCGAAGCGTCTCTTTATTATAATATTTTATAATGACCTATAAAAAATTTCGTCGGAAAAAGTCGCGCCGCGGGTATGTTGAAATATAATCATTATCATTATATTATTATTATTATTATTATTATTATTTTATTTATATATATATATATATATATATATATAATGTATATATCATACAGTGTGTTATATGTACGGCGTGATCGATTCCGCTGTATATAGTTCACAAACGAATTATTGTAATAAACAACGAGTGATGTATTATAATGTGCATAGGCTAATAATTTGACTCGACGTTTGTTGGTTTTTTTTTTTATCGATTCTACAAAATATCTATTCCCGAATCCTACGCCCTGTAACCCTGTGTCAGAGATCACGAAAATATTTATTTTTCCGACTTGCGCAGGGAGTTTGATAGCCAGCGGTAGAAGTGATGATCGAAAACGACCTCTTTCCGTTCAGCGGACGGTGAATTTTTCCTTTTTGTGCGCGGTGGTAAAGTGGAAATGTCCACTACGCAGTGCAGGTATTTATATGTCCAAACCAGATTGAATTATACAATATAATGCTGGATCGGTGGCGTACAATACAATTGAAATATGCAATCTGGATTATACTAACGGGTTATTTATTTATGAATAAGTATATACGCCCAAGAATCGGGGCTGAGAACGGTCATTTTTCAATCAGTGCAAACAAAAAACATTATACACTTGCAACGACGCGTGCGTAGGTACATAAATATCAAACATTTAATAGGTCCCGTTACAGTGAAATCAGTGATTTTAACCTGGTTATTGGTTATCGTGAAAAAAAAATCAAAATCATTAATTATTGTGTCCGGTAGGCGTGACGAAAAACAGTAGGTGTGTCTCGGGCGGGAAGGCAATTTAGTCTTGGGGGCCGATTTCAGCCATTATTGCCACCCAACACGTATTAATATTATTTCATTGTTCAAACTTGCACGGTTGCATTAAATAAAAAAAAAATGTTATACCACTGCAGTTCGCCACCACCTGTTGTGTAAGGTCAGGTAAGTACTCCGATTTCCACCACATTTTCCTATGTTATCAGCTGTGTTGTAATATTACCATCGTCATTGCACATCGAATAATATAGGTAATATTATATAAGTACCTATAACCTATAACACTGCTATACCTGTTGATCGGCACAGGGGATGACAGTAATATTATCGAGTTGTGAAATTTCGACGGAAGTGTGCGGGGGCTACTGCAAATCCCGATGCGCAGAAACATATAATTATCATTTGTTTTTGAATCGAACCGACTGGAATCAACGTTTGTTGAGACCGGTCACAGGCTAAAATAATGGACTAGAGTAGAGGTACCTGTAGCTCGTACCTATATATTATATATATAAATACACTATTATAGCGTAAACGCGATTTTCAACCTTCGAAACTAATATTATTATGACAAAACAGAGATGACATTTTTCGATTATTCGTTTGCGTGCGTCGTATATACATGACAATAGCGGCTATTATTATTTCGTATTACGTAAACGGAAATCAGAAGGCCACGTGATTATAATATCGTACTTCGCGTCCGTAATATATCACATCATTATGATTCGCTACGAAAAAGACGCCTTGCACCTATTTCCGAGTACGAGTGGGACGGCGGCGTAAGACAATAAATACTATAGCTTTTATGTTCCGACATAATATAATATAATATAATACATTTTTGATAGAAAATACAATTATTTCGTTTTGGAAAACAGCGAATATCATATACGATTAAGACCGTGGGACTGAAGTGTTCATAAGAGGTATATAGGCATATATATTGTAATGTTATATGGTCGAATAAACGTTTAGATTTATGTGTCGCTGTTTCGGACATTTTCACGACTTTTTTTTTACAGCCTTCCAATATGGTAATACTGTGACGTGTTTAATATTACCGCTGCGTATATGAACCGTACATTATTTAATATTATTAGTCCGTTTAAATAAGAGTTTTGATCGATTTTTTCAGTCCCCCGCCGTTTTGCTTCGTGAAAATAATATATATATTAATCGCGGATTCATTAAAAAATATGACGTTTTACATTTCGCCGGGTCCGTTTTATATATTATGTATATAAGAACGTCGGCAGAAATGTTACGGAAAACGTCATTGCCAGCGGTGGCGAAGTCACTACGATAAAAATGGTTTGTCGGGCGGTCACCGCGGGCAATGCAGTTGATTGAGAGCGATGAAACGTTTTAAAATAATAACATAATATAACATTTTTTACACAAGTTAGGTAAAAAAAAAATAAAACCACCTGCGGGCTGGAGGTCGGGTAAAACACGATTGCGTACGATTGTTTTTGGTGACACCTTTTAAGCTACACGATTGCGTACGATTTTACCTGATTTTCAACTACACGATTGCGTACGAACTATTTAGCGTTGTTGCCAATTTTCATACTAGTATATAGGTACCCACATGATTACACTAAAAATAATTTATAAATACATTGCTTTTTTAACAATCATTTAGCTTTTATTACCTACGCTTATTGTCAGGGTTTTAAAATGTCATGAAATTTATTTTCTTGAAATATTTCATTTCCATGAAAAATAAAAATAAAATGTTTATTATATCAAAAAGTTTATATTCGTCAAATTCCAAATGAACATTTTTAAAAGTTTGTTTGTTATATGAAACAAAGAAAATATGTAACATATTTACATATAGTTTATAAGTTGTTTAACAAATCTATAATATAACAAATTTAAACATTGTCTTTTAACTCTTAAGTTACAAGCTCATAAACCAACTCAACATCATAACATATTGTTGAGAGCCATTACTCTGTGAATGCACATTATACTATATTATAATTATATTATATTATATTCACAATGTATATGGACATAAACCACTCTTATAACAGTCGTGAATCGTAACCTTTTACAATATACAAAATATGATCTAATTATTATTATTATTATTAATTATTTATTTTTATTATTAAATAAAAGAGTCCAGAGCAGCTTCCCGTAATCACATCACTCAGTCACATACACACACATATACGACTTTTGTACACCTATAATAATTACTAACTAACTTTTATAATATCGATAGTCGTTAACAATATTAAACTACACACTGTTGGCGCATATATATTATATTATAGGCAAGTCTCATTATAATAATTGCCGTGTGATCGACTGCGTTAAACGTGCGCGAACATAATATGACATACAAATTATGATTAATATAATAAATTGTATATAATCAAACGATTTGAACAACGTCGAATCGAATCTTATCAGTGGGGGGGGGGGGGGGGTGATAGGAATTCTATACAGTAGGTATACCTACTCAAAAACCTCGAAATATGTCCTCTATACGCATGTCGTATGCATTGAAAAAACAAATCATATGCACTTAAATAAATTAATATGCTCTAAAAAAAATGTAATGGGCACTGTAGGTTTTATATTGGGTAGGTTGGGTAGGTTGGTACACGTGTGTGTTGTGATTGGCAGAATTTCTAATGGGGCACCCGTAGGTTTCTGCCGTGCCCCGGGGTGGGGGGATGGCAGCACTTGTTCTCCGGACACCGTGACTTGCACGGAGAAAAATGCCGCCCAGTGGTCGAGGATCGAACTCGGACCGGCTGTGCCGAATCCGTCGCGTTAGACCGCTCGGCCACCTCGTCCCCCAGTAATATTATTATATTTGTAGATAGACCGTAGACATTCGGAAAATAATATTTTCATACAGATTTTTATACGTTATAATATAAATGATAATAAATTATAACATACATTTTTTTCAATTTTATACCTATAGTGAAATGTTCTTTAGAGAATGTCAGCGCATTATTTGTTTTCTCTCTCTGACCCACGCGCAACACAGACAAGACGCATTTGCGCAGAATCAACATTTTTCTATGTTTTTAAGTGATTTCAGAGTAAAATCACCCATTTGAAAAAAAGATAGAGAACAATATTTTAGAGGGAATGACATATCGATTTTATATTTTATTGTTATTTGACTTTGTATTCGACTTTCAAAACAAACGAAACAATGTTGTAAATTTAAATTATGTTTAAATTGTTTTGAAACAATATTTAGAGAAATCGATATGTCGTTCTCTCGAAAATATTATACTCTATCTATTTTGTGATGAGTGATTTTACTCTGAGATTACTTGAAAACACCGAAAAAACGATTCTGCGCAAATGCATTTTGTCGATGTTGCGCGTGGCCCAGAGAGAGAAAACAAATAGTGCGCTGACATCCTCTTAATTTGTCTGATGCACTCAAGTATGCATTTATGCGCAATAACCGCGAGAAATAATAGTAAAGTAAAATTTTAAATATAACCTTCTTGCGTCACGAAACATAAACATTTATACATCGCTCAAATTGTTCTGCGACCTCTTTCTAAACAATTAATGTGAAAAAAAAACTAGAAATCCTCAGCCCTACTTTATTCCGCATCATTGCAGCGGGCGAATACTATTTCGACCAGTTTTTCCGACGCTCGTCAAAAATCCGTCGAGTCTGCTACGACTAATCTGTCCTGTTTAAGTCTTTGACATAAATAATATCATAATATTATTATGACGTCGAGATAGTCGATAATATTATACGCCAAATTATACGCGAAAACATCCTTCATAACATTACCAGCTACGACAGTGGCATACGCAGGATTTTTCAATGGGGGGAGGGGAGCGGGGAGCGGGGGGGGGGCCTGAAAATTAGTTACAATATTTTATTTTTGTTTTGTCCAGTCTAATAATTTCAGTTTCGTTTATTCGAGGTATTTTAAAATGTTTGTAACTTTTCGACTTTGCTGGTAGAAAAAATGCTCTGATCTTAAGCTTCGATGCCCGCGGGATGTATGTTTTTGGAAGCAAATTGGATCTATAGTTGGTAGGTACTTTTAGCGGGTCGAAATTGAAAATGCTCGGTGATTTTTAAAATAATTGGAGAAAAAAAAATGAAAATGTATTAAAATTGTTTGGTAACCAGCTTGGTTATACCGTCCTCACTCGGATTGTATTTGGTAAGTTTAAATTTTTTTTTCATAAATGTCAACAAAAAATTATTTATCCGGTCAAAAAGCTTAAAAATGTAGTACGTAAGTTTTTATCATAGGTAAAATATTAACGATACACATGGTTATTTTTTGTAAGCATTTAAAGTTGAAATTTCGTCCAAACCACAGTTAATTTGTACGGCTAGACGATTCGTACAAAGTCTTTCATACAAATAGTTCATAGTTTTAGCGAAGAATTACAGATAATTTTAGGAAAATTGGTATGCGGTGTACAATGTTTTTTCAAAAATTAATTCATTCCGGTCAGATGTATAATATGAAGTTTGCGTCTTGCTTACTACAGTTGACTGTTGAAACTTGATAAATATTTTATTTTTTTAAGTAATATTATTCGGGCAATGGAAGGGGTGGGGGGGTCAGCCCGTTAGCCCCCCTCCCTGCGGACGGCACTGAGCTACGATTCGTACGACGCAGCAGGTATATAAATTGATAATAATATAATATCATAAAAGTATTGAGAAATCGAACCCAAGTCTGAAAATGAACGATTTAACTAAGTATCTCCATACCACGGTAGATATTATACTGCGGACGGACCATTAATTCCGTAAACACTGTAACCACTGACGGACCACGCGGACGGTCGACTGCGCACTTTGAAGTCATATAATAATAATACGATTAACACAAGGCACAATAAATTATTATTGCGATCACTATTCCGCGTATACCGCGCTATATATATATATATATAGTAATATAATAAACGTCCGCATGGTCATAAATATAAGGTATCCTTAAAGATATACGAATCACAATATCGATATCTGGAAATATATCCTTAAAGATACGCGCATGAACCACAATATCGGTTTCTGGCAGTGTATCCTTAGAGATACACGAACCACAATATCGGTTTCTGGCAGTGTATCCTTAAAGATGCATGAACTACAATATCGGTTAAGATACAATTGATAACTTTGAACTTTCAAGTCCAAAATTCTTTTTGAAACCATTTTTGAATTCTGCCACCTTAAATCAGTTTAAAAATATCTACTCAAAAATGTGTTCACTCTAATATTTGTATGCTAGCCGAGTATCAGATTATTATATTTTAATATGTGTCGGTTTGCGAGCTGTGTTCGATACCGCATTACCCTCATTCGTTTTTTCCTATCCAGCATAAATGCATAATATATTAAAATTTAATACACGGGTACATAATCAACGGCGGCGGTTGTATAGGTCGTTCATAAATATAATATTATTATTCATATTTAAATTATTCATATACCAGCTGTACTTCCGATCGTATATTATATATAATTTTTTTTCATTTATATATTATATTTTACGACTGACGACGTTCCGTGTATGATAATATTATAACGAGGATAATATATGTTACCTATACCAGCCATAGAGTACATGTTTATGAGATATTATATGGTTTTGCATTTTTCTTTTTTTCGTGCTCCGCCCGACCGTCAATTAAACCGAAAAACGCACGATAAAATACAATATAATAATAATAATAATAACGATACGCGTTGATGTGTAGGTATTGTATATTTCTATATTATTTAGGCATACTTGCGGATAATCCTGACACCCTACAAATCTGTGACACACACACACTCGTTTTACGATAATATCATCATAATAATAACAATTATTCAACCGTCAGCGAAACCATAGCCTAGGTATATCATTCGGTGGGAGTGTCTCTCTCTCTCTCTCTCTCTCTCTCTCTCGGCGTGTATTATATTATATTATTAATAACGAACGCAATACACATAATACCTGCAAACACCTACGCCGACGACGACGCCACTCTCGCGTAATCAATTATTGATTTCCGCCGCGAAGCACGCAAAGCACGTTTAGCCCAAAGCAGGTGGACTACGTGTGAGCAGAGGTGTGTGTGAAATGTAACTTTGTTGCCCGTACGGAATACCCATCGATGACGTATTGTTATTACGATAAGTTTTTCGCGTAACTAATGCCGTGTGTGCGGAAATTAAATTAAAACAAAACCGAAAACGGTGCTGTACACGCAACCCATTAATATTATAAATCGGATATAGTAGACAAATATCGCGGTAATATATTATTATAATATATAATATAGGTAACAACCGTATAATATCATATTATACGCGCCGCCCTTAACGCTGCAGGTCGGCGTTTCCGTTTCGAGTATAATATAATAATAATATGATATAATAATATAAACGACGCGACGTGAAATCGGCTGTTGGATTCCGCCGAAAATAAAAAAATAAATAAAATTAATTTCTGAATCCACATTATACTACGTGTAATATATTATTATTATTATTATCGTTATGTGTGTAGTATCGCGTTGACTTACAAATCGTTGCGTATAATACGATATGCCTCGTCGTATATGTGAGCGAGGCGGCGGCGAGGCGGCGGCGCGGCGGCGTCGGTGGTGGTGGTGGTGATAGATGTGAGAGGAAATTAGTTTTTCGATCGTTTATACCCCGCATGTGTGTGTGTGTGTGTGCGCCCGTCTCCGGAATTAATAACAAACGCACAATGTGGCGTTAGAAGAGAGAAAAAAAAATGGTCGAGATGGGAAAAAAAATTGATGAAGAAAAAGCGGCGGGTTCGTCGTATATTTGCATACGGTAATAACAGAATCGGACCTCCTGGGCGCGCGACCCGATTCATCAACCGGTATTGTTCCGTTTCCACCGACCGGCATATTACGTAGTGTATAATAATAATAATAATAATAGGTATGCGTTACAGTGGTAATAACAATATTATAATGACACGCGTGCGTTTAACTACTTACACGATAACATTGCATTATAATATGTATACTCTGTTATCTTATATTGCTGGCTATAGTTTTAATTCATATTAACTTTGTAACTCAACTGCGTAGTCGAATTTAATGTGCAAAACACACTAATCCAACTGGTCGGAAAGAAAACTAACTATAGTTATCATTGTTGTTATTATTTTTTTCATTCCGAAATTCCAAAAGCCGTTCGTCGGTCATGACATCATCACGGCTATATTATATTATAAATGTATTTTTATTTTGTTTCACCATTTATAATATGTTCTAATGACTGTAAGTGATATACCAATTAATTGAAATTATTACTTACCTAATTAAAACATTTTGATCAAATTACTAGGTGCTTGTAATTCAATTTTTCAGTTTTAATCAATAATTTAAGTTAGGTAACTTATTGTTTACGTTTCAACAAAAATGTTTTTTTAATCTATAAAAAAAAAACTAACTTCTAACTTATACTCTAACTTAAGATACTATTTTCACCAAACTAACTTCTAACTAAGTTAGAAATTTGGACGGTTCCAGAAACTAACTTATATTCTAACTCGGTTAGTTTTTTTATTCAAGTAACTCAACTTCAACTAGTTGAAAAAAATGACTAACTTGTCCAGCATATAGGACACAATAATATAATGTGGATCATATTATGCGATATCGTCGTCGCGCGCGCGTCTGTTGTTGCTATAGTGTGCGATTTTATGATAGGAACTTAACTTTAATAAAATAACTTAATTGGAACTTAACTGTAATAATAAAAATAATTTGGAACTCAACTTTAATAAAAAAAATAATGTCTGTTGTTGATATAGTGTGCGATTTTATGATAATAACAATATTATACGTGAACATTTTTGGAAAGGGAGCTTGATTTATAAAATAATATACCAGCCCAGGAAAGTATTTCAGTATTATAGTGTTATAATATTATGTACTGTTCGAGTAGATAATATTATATGTATTGGATGTGGCAAGGATCGCCGATTGATATTCTCGGAGGGCCACTACGGGAATTCAGTAAGTTTCCGCCGTTTATATTATCATGCGGTTTATTATCCAAAGAAAATGAAGGCGAAATCAAAAAATTAAATTAAGTCGGTAAAAATATCATTTAATTCACCAGCAAGGAAATAGTAATTTAAAAAATAAATTTCCTGTCCATGGACCGGATGAAGTGGTTGTCCCTGGGTCGCCTCTGCATGTCACCCCTGAAATGGAAAATATTGAATTATAAATGACATTGTGTGTTTTGTGTTCGCAGTGCTTATGTGAAAAATATAACCAAAAAATAACTGTAATATGGTAAAGAATATTGATTATCGTGAAACGCAAAATCGGTTGACAAAATACTATTTATTTATTTGCTAATATGTTTGGTTACCATCGCATGCAACTGTAATGCGGAATCGTCAAGAAAATAATCCAAATAATCGAATAACGATTAAACGATATAGGTAACCGAAGTATTATTGTTTGGTAGCCATGGTAACTATATTATAACAATCAGAAAATAAAGTTTTATCCAGCCCAAAAACATAATATATATTATAGAAATAAAAATATTTAGTGTTCTGGGATAAAATACAAAGAAAAAGTATATTGAAAGTATTTAAAATGCAAGCATCGAACATAAGTATATTATCTAGGCTTGTGCATGAGTCGATTTTTGATATTTTATTTTCAATGTTCAATGTTTAGGTCCAACACTTGTGATATCTTAATTTTTGAATTTAAAATTATTGAGTTTAGTAGTATTAAAATATCGAAAACTGACTTTTGACCAGGCGCAGATTAACTATTCATATCTTCTAAAATATTGATAATAGTTTGTTTTTAGTGTCGAACCGCTCAATAAACCATAATATTATATTATTATTGGAAATAGGAAAATTAACTTTCATAGCGTTTTTCCATACTACCGATATCGCACTCGACAAGACTGATAGTAGGTATAGCATGTGACTATAATACATAATATTATCATAAAATATTACATATTATTATTATGACGCTGATACGCGTGCAGGTCGCCGGAGAGACCGTGTCGACGAGACCGCTCGCCCGAGTGTGTTTAAAAAAACATTATTTTTAAGAGAGAGAGAGAGAGAGAGAGAGAAAAATCTCGTTTTTTCTTCTGCGTTTTTTTTTTCTCATAATACGCCGAGTGAATTTTAAACACTCTATCACGGGACGATTATATTAATTACGTGGCAAATTGAACGAGTTTCCGGCCGCACGCGTAGGTGGCCGCGAATAATATAGCAATTACTTACTCTGCACATGGGTACATTATACGTATTATGAACAAACGTGAAGGATTTACAGCGATTCCAGTAAATTATTCTCGTGTACACGTAAATTATATTATATATTATTATTGCAATATGCAGTCGAGACGAAAAGTGCAGTGCGTCCTAATCGATTGGCGAGCTAGCGCGCCTATATAATATATATATACGTATATGATGATGTATTATATTATTATACGCGTGTCGTAGTAGGTACAACAGGTATTATATTATCATATAATATACCATATTTATATTACCTATACACACGGAGAAAATAATATAATATTATATCGTTCGTTCGATTTTTTTTCCCTCGGTTCGCGAATCGCTTGCTGCAGGTACCTACGCCAGCTATTTACCTATACTGAAATGTAATATCATATTATTAAAAACGTAAAACCAATAAGATAAACAATAATATTATAATATACTATTCCGTTCTACGATATTGTACCCACTGCAGCTGGACGCGAGCGAAATCATTCCATTTTGTAAAATCAAATTTAACTCGTACATGCGGGTACATGCGCGTCTTTATAATGTTATTCGTTAAAATATAAAACATTATGTGGTAATGGCATTGATTGTAAAATATAAATAGTATTCACAATCAATGGTAATAATAGGTAGTATATTATATAATATTATATACCTAGTGAAGACACGCGTCGTATTTATCATGAGAAAAAATGAAACGTTCACCGAGATGACTAATAATTGTGCATTTCGCGTGATCATTATCATAGTATTAGTAGGTACTGCAATATTCGTTATTACAAGATGACGTGATGCCAATCAAATCGAGTACCTATCGCACTTTAATTCGAAAATCTTATTCATAAAACACCACGAATTCTATTATTTAATTTCCATAATTTAAGGCATTGCTGTTATATAGTTTTGACTATAGGTACTAAGGCGTTCGATTTTAGTTATGCGTAACGTGATTTGCTTATATTGTATTATATACGTATAGCACGATGCGAAAGCCTGCTAAATATGTGAAGACGACACGACCGTTGGGTGGGCTATAAACTGCTGTAGGTGTAGGCGCCTTCGTATATTTTGATATCAATGACAGGTCTCGTTGGATTCAGAAAACAAATCTGAGTGGGAACATTCAGTTAATACAAAAATAAATTACCAAGATTTGTGTTTAAAAAAATCTTGCCCGTTGTCCGTTGACTATTTAGAGTTTTGTCCTCCAAATATATTATACACTATGCGGAAATTATAGCTGTGATCCTGTAGAGCAGGGGTGGCGAACCTTTTTTGGGTCAAGTGCCAAAATTTAAAATCAAGTTTTTTGAAATATGTTCGCGTGCCACCAACAAAAAAAATGAATTTTACTAGGTAAGATGAAAAGAAAAAGCATGCAATAATTACACACATTTTATTAGGTATATACTATATAATTTAATAAATAAATAGTATATATGTAAAGTTTTATTTCATTTATTAATATGATTTCTGATGTTGGTTTTTAGAAGACGACATTTTAATATCTGGAGTATAGTTGGTAGTTTTCAGTGAAACACAAGCAGCACTAGTTTCATCGATTAATGTATTTCTCTGCTTCGTTTTTATTAAATTCATTATGGAGAATAAACTTTCACAAGCATAACTTGACGAAAAAATCGATAGGATAGAATGAGCAACTTTTTTTAATGTATTAAATATGTTTGGAAACGGATTCCAGACTTTAAGAATTTCAGTATCTGCATTTTTTTACTATGTTTGCTTGAAGTCGGTTGATTTCTATTTCTTCGATTAGTTGTCTTAAGTCAATGAATTTTTGTTTCCACGTATTACAGGATTGAAGATCAATTAACTCAAATTCAAATGTACTTATTTATATTCATCCATTCAAAATAATGTAAATCTAATTCATCGTAATTGCAAGTATCAGGGCATTTGAGGAACTTAATATTACATTTAAACTTTTTAAAATCTATAAACTTGTTATTGAACTGCTGAATTGTTAATTTTATGATACTTAAAAATTGTTTATATTTTCATCTAATTTAGAATTTTTCGTTGATTTCAACCGGTCGCAACCGGTCGCGGTATCGGTAAATTACTTCTATCTTAGCAATAAGAGTACAAAAATCATAAATATTATTTATTATAACATTTATAAACACATTTTATTACAAACTTATAAATTTAATTTTTAAAATTTCTCATACTTAAGTTTTAAAATATAATATTTTTTTTTAAGATGAATAATATTTGCGTGCCACTTAAATTTGGTCAACGTGCCACTTCTGGCACGCGTGCCATAGGTTTGCCACCCCTGCTGTAGAGCAACAAAATTTGATTTTTTTTTTTTTTAGTTTATTGAACCTAGGCTCTGTAACCGTACGGCCATTGGCTGTTGTGGGGGTTATGAGCTGTGGTTGGTAAGGTTGTTACGGTAAGGTGTTGTTGCGGTGGGTAAGCAACACGACGTATGTATGCATGGTTTTTAACTATACTATAAGAGCCCGGATGGTCACCCATCCGGGAGCTAGTAGCTGCAGGCGTTACTTACTCTCAGCCCCACTACAATTTATTTTAGTTTTATGGTTACTAAAATCTAAAATCAAATTTTATTTAATTGTGGATAATCAGAATCATAATCTAGATTTCAAACAATATTCTGCGTTATAAAAATCGATAAAATTTGTTTCCGAATACAAAATAAATCAGTTTGAAATTTCGCTCAAAATGTCTCGTTTTTTATTTTTGTTCATTATAATATTTTACTTTACAGTATATAAGTTGAACATGTTTTCAACAATAAGCGAATGTAATTCGACGTGTTGAATAAACGATGCCTGACCTATTCAGGTCATATTATTATGACTTTGACTCGACCGAAGAATCAATCGATTCATTGATTGAACTTCATTGCCATAGTGTGTCCATATGTGTGGCATGCAGGTAAAGCATAATTTTCTATAATCGTTCACATCGCCGGACACGGATAAAATAAACCAATTTTTTTTTCAAAATTTAATTTTTAGTGTTTTCATACAATATTTTAGTTTATTCTCAGGACACATTAATTGACTCAAGTACTATACTTAAACTTATAGCTGTATAAGTGTACACGCACCGATTAAACATGCATTATGCATAATATAATATAAGTGCGGTATAATATTTTGTATTTTTTCCATTATTTTTTTTTTTTTCCAGTTATAATGTAAAATATCTTATCCCGTCGATAAATTCTATTAATAAAACCGGCGTCTGCGTATCACACCATATGGAGGACTTATGACATCTTCCGAGAAAAGCCGAGGAAACCGCGGCGCTCCGGTCTTGCAATTAAATCGTGAATAATTGAATAAGCTAATAGCTGGCGGTGTATACCTATATACCGCGACCGGGGTCGACCGTAATTATTATTAATAATGCACAAACCACACACTGTTTTTCCGAGAAATCCGCGTATTGATCGCTGTCGGTACATGACGATTTTTTTTTTTTTTTTATACAAGTACTAGTTTATTTTTTTTCTTCAAACGGTATCCGGGACGCCAGCGCGGTATATCTCTCCGGAACAAAACCGAAGCCGTTAAATTAAAATATCATCGTAGGTATATAATAATATTGTAATATATCGCGCGAGTATATTATATAGGTAGGTACTATTACAACTGTGCAGGAGACTCGACTTATCTATATTTAACGTAATAGCAATGATTATTTATAAATTACATAATTTATACCTAATCAATGGTAATATAATATAGGCAGGTACGTACCAGCTATACCGCGCATCGTCTGTATACTATTACATTGCAAGCGATACACCCGCCACTGATGTCATTATAATCATAATTCGACAGCCCGTGGTGTATACACGATAATTACTATAATAATACGCGTACCTACCTGTTGTCCCCAGTGCATTTCACACACACGCATTAGGTAGGTTATAATATGATGTTATCATTATAGCTGTGACTTGAAATTATATATAAACCTATAATGTCTTATATAGCATAACATGTGATGTATATGGCTAGACATGGGTACCTACTATTGTACATTGTGTGTGTCCGATTGTCCATACTCCGTAGGTATATACCATAATATTTCGCAACAACGCGGTGGTCATCGACGTCGTCGTCATCGTATAGCAGTGGATTTATGTGGTACACGCAGTGCTCGGGAAATCGCTTTTTTTTCGCATTGTATTATAATTAGGGTTTTAAAATTTCATGAAATTTATTGTCATGAAACATTTCATTTTGATGAAAAATAAAAATAAAATGCTTATTATACCTAAAAGTTTATAGTCGTCAACTTCTAAGTGAATATTTTTAAAAGTTGGTTTATTGTATGAAATAAAAAAAAATATGTAACATATTTACATATAATTTATGAGTTTTTTAACAAATCTATAATAGTTATAACAAACTATATGATCTAAGTATTAAATAATGAGCCCAGAGCACCTTCACATCACTCAGCCGCATATACACACATATTACACGACTTTTGTACACTTTATAATTATTAAAAATACACTATTATTTCATTCATTGTTGGAATTTACTTCAACTTTATTTCGAACCATTATCTTTTGGATCGCTGATATACAACGATATTTTAAGACTCATGTAAAAAAATATTTTTATTCTCAAAATAATGCCAGGAATATTTTTCAGCATTATAAAATATAGAATATACAAATATGAAATAATAAATCAACAAAAATAATATGTTTTTCTTTAGTTCTAAGTGTGTAATCAATTTATTGTTTCTAATCATCTATAACCGAACACGTTTAAAAGAAGAAAAAATATTTTTCATAATTTCCTTGAAATATTTCAAGAACAGTGAAATTTAAAACCCTAATTATAATATATATAAATATATTATCTCCCAAAATATGTCCTCTCTTTAACCATCTCAGGAAATCATACTAGAAGGCTAAAAAGAAATTGGCCAAGAGACGCTTTAACAAATTAAATATTACCTACTTTTCACTGATAATTAAAAAAAACTTAATTAAAGTATATTATATTAATATACTTCAGAGGTGCTTTCGCCAATGGATTTGTCTCCTCCTCTCTTATAACATCGTCTTCACGTATATTTATGATTTTTTAATTTTGTCATTCATACAGTTTACATATTACCTATATACATGGTATTATTACTTATTAGTATATAGACTGTAAAGATTGTTCAAAAAAAAAACTTCATTATATTATTTTCAAGTTAATTTTGAGGTTAAAAAAAGTGATATTTTTTTGTCTTCAAACATGTCACTTGACCCTGTATTGTATATGATGTACGACCAGACATACAGGTACCTACCATTGCATTGTGTATTTGTGTGTGTACAAATACTATAACTTTGCAACGACGGTGACGGCGCCGTTCATTTGGTATACTCTGCAGTGGTTGGGAAATCACTTTTTTTGTAATTTATTAATATATTCCTCTCAAGTATTAATGTTGTATGGTTTTAATTCATCATAAAAATGCAATTACTTCTGAGGTTAAAAAAGTGACGGTTTTTTTTTTTCTTCAAACATGTCAGATAGTTGAATCTATATTGAGTCTGCGTGTACCCAAATCTTTATCATCACGGCACACTGCGATATTCAATACCTACGTATATTATCATAACTCATAACCCAAGTGATGTCATAGCATCAACGAGATACAGTAATATTATTGAGATATAGTACCTAATATTATTATAGTATTTTGTCATGTTGTAATGAAATATTTGAACCACGACCAGCAATATTATTATACCCAGCAAACGCATTGAGTTTAATTCAATTATTTAATTCGTAAAATTTATCGGTTAAAAAAGTAATTTACACCACGCCGTGCCTTTATAAATATTTTACCCATACTTTCAATAAAACGTCGATAAATCACCATCGAATATTACTTAAAAAGTAATTTCGTTACAGCGTCTTGTTATCTACTTAAGGTTATAGTTTTACGTCTCGCAAACACTGCCGTACAACAATAATCGCCTCGTGTGATATATTAGGTACAAGTTAGCCATAAAGAAAGCCAATAAAATACGTCCACACATCGTTCGCGGCGTACCCAAAATGTAATGTTCACATCCTTCGGCATAGCTCGTACAGCACAGTGTATCGATATCATAGTATTGTATTTTGTGGATGTTCTACGTTTTTATACCTTTGATAAAACAATATCTCGAAACAGAACGCGCCATTTGTATGATATATTATCATTTTTCATGTGTTCGATGTGCCTCCTCCGCAGCCAACGCGTACCTACCCGTGTATGATGTCGTATACAGGGTGATCGATCAAGCATGATCACCTCCGCATTTAATTTATTCACCAACGCAGTTACTTAAGACCCGATTTTCGAATAACATTTCAAATAACATAATATAGGAGGTACCTACTTAAGGACAATATATTTTGAAATTCTTGAGATTTTTTTTGTACTCCTCAAAGATACTGCAGTGGAGATATGAAATTCTGTTTTTCAATTTAGAGCCGCACTTTATTCTACTGTGAATCATTCGACTGATAATTTTTCTTAAAACGTTGACGTATTAAAATCAAAATTATTCAGTTTTTGAGTTATTTAACTGCAGTGTGCACCAATGATAATAGGACCATTGCGCGAGGTACTGAATATATGAGGGGCTATAATATAGTGATTTGAAAATGATAGTAATTTATATAATTTTTAAAAACTGTCCGAGTGTATAGTACACACAAGCTCCAATGGGCAATATTACATCTATAACAGAAACGGGGGGGGGGAGGGAGGGGTTCTCATTTTAAAAACAGATTTTTGAATCTCTTACAGGGGACACGCCTTAAGAAGTAGGTACAGAAAATCTCAAGAATTCGGGATTATGGTCCGCCAGTGTATTTACTGATTTCAAAAATAGGAATTTAAATAACTGCATTATTGCAGGGGGACAAAAGTGGAGTGAGCATGCTTGGCGAATCACTCTGTATATTATTATATATTTATCGACGCGTTATAGTATATTATTACATAATACAAATTTCGTTTATTTAATGTATAAAATACGCTCGTAAAACACACACGACGACCGCGTGGTAAGTATATTATTGTGTGTACTATAAAGTCTTAATCGATTTGTCGTTGTAAAATCGATCGGCGATTATTATACCTATATATATAATATATAACCATATGAATGGGTCCTGTGTTGATGTATTACATATATGTGTGTAGTACACGCATACCGGTTTATACAGTATATGTATATATATTGTGACGCCGTCGTATAACAGCTCAAGTACGAATCGCGCCCGAATGATGAATTTTTTTTTTTTTAAAAAAATATTATATTATACGTGTCAATGTGTCGACCATCGTGGGTACTATAGGAATCTTTATCGCACGAGAGTAAAATAAAAACCACTTATTATATTCGTTTATATTAGAACAAAATCAATTCATCATGCTTTCAATGATATTACGTAATGTTATTAAGTGTGTTGATGAACTGATAACAGTACAGTAATAATATATTATATCGTCTGGAATTCGGTCGAAAATAATCTCGTGCTATGATATATATTAAATTTAAAATTAGGTATAGCAAGGTGTACCTATAGCCTTGTCGTGTATACGATATCTGGAAACTCGATTTGGACTACGCCAAAAGTATAAAAACTATAAAATTATAAAAACAATAAATTAGTAAAAATAAAAGCAGGTATGAAATCAAAAATGTCATAATTTATTACGCTTATATACGCGAGATCGATTTTACTAGAAATGCACATTTTTCGCGACCACTTTTTTTTTCCTATATGCGTCTCGGATTGGCGCAAATCTCCCCATGCAATGGGTTACAGGTATTTCATTTTTCACATAGGTAACTATAATGGTTATGCCTAAACACTCTGCGGCCTGCCCTCGACCGTCTCGTCTGACGGAATGAAAATACCTAATCGTCGAAATCAAATTTTAATATAATATTATTTTTCATAAAAAATTAAAAATAATTCTTCGGGTTATCGGGTGAGAGATACCTTCCCGCAGCTTTGTCCGCGTTTTGGGCGCCCGGCGAGGATATTATTTGAATAACAGTCGCGTGCAAAAACGGTCTTACAGATTGAAATCGCACCAGAGATTTATTATGGACCACACGAGTGTTATCGTCGCGAGCTACTCTCAACAGCCGTTTATAATATCAAACACATATATTATACCATATTATCATTACATGGTACGCGCATCGTACATTACACAGCAGTATCTAATAAATTAATAACTAAAAGTATTTTCGAGTCGCATAATAATATTATGCATACCATTATGAAACAGGTGGGCAAGTGGGTAGGTACCGCTCTGCTGTACAGTTAGTAGCGGTGTCGACCCATTCGAGCAATCGTTGCACGCGAGTAATTTAAATATTGCCTATATTTAACTCCTTAAATATAGAATATTTCGGCTCCTGTATCCCCTCAATCACAATAATATTTACCTAACATATTTTATGATGGATTTTTTTTTAACTGTACTAGATCTACGCGTGGCTTTCCAGCCTTTTATTGGCCCTGGAATTGAATTTAAAAGTTAACTATCGGCCATTACTGTACAGCAATATTTAAAACTTAAATTTGATTTTTTTATTCGTGGTAATATTGATAAGTTCAAATCGTGATTAAATATAAATAATAAAAATTCAAAATGTTATTTTAATTCGTTGTACTAGGTGTATACCTACTTATACAAAATGTGGGCAAGTGGGTCACTGTTATGGATGGTGTTAAATTTGAATTCAATGATTTAGTATCATTATATACGAAAACGATCCTGAGCGAAGACTGTTTGTCCGTTTGGATATAATAATTTGCTAAAACGTTAAGATACTCTATGTTAACATCGAAGTACTGATTCTAGTAGACATTTTGTATACGGGATAAAAAAAAAATAAACAAAAAAAAAGAGGGCAAGTGGATGTCGCTCTACTGTACCTACAGTAGGTTACAAGTGGGTCGTTGTATAATGAATTGTATTAAACTTGAATTCTATGATACAGTATCATTGTATAAGAAAAACGATTCGGCGCGGAGACGGTTTGTCAGTCTGGATTTTTTTTTTATTTTTTTTTTTTATTTTTTTTTTTTATTTTAGATAAAGGTTTCAACAACAACAGGTTATTAGCCTATGGTTACAACAAAATTGAACAAAGATAATATAATATATACAGATATTTACAATTTATGGTCAAGATGGATACAGTGGAAAAGTTTGTAAATTGCTTCGGTGTTTTCTTCACTGAGGGCGGTTAGGACTGATTAATCGTTAGTCGGAGGGATGATGAGTTCTTGAAGATTTTCCGAGCTTGGGAGTATTTTGGGCATCTTATTACGACGTGATCGATCGATAAAATCACGTTACACGCAGTGCATATTGGAGCAGGTTCCTTGGTGATGAGGAATGAGTGGGTGAGGTGAGTGTGACCTATTCTGGCTCGGGTGATGATGACTTCGTCTCTTCTTCTTAGGATATTTTCTGGATATTTTATATTGTTATTATTTATTATATCATGTAAGTTGAATTATAATATTACTATTTTTTATTCGTTGCTATGGTGATATACAAAGCGTTCGAAATTAAAATCCCATTTTTAGTGGTTTTTCGTAATTTTTCGGTGGTTTTTCACGTGGCATTAAATAACTATTGAGAAAATCGTAAAATGACCTCTCTAAAGTACCATCTTGATCCAATTTTCTAAAAGATAAGATACACTATGTTAAAATCGAAGTACTCCTTCTGGTAGAAATGTTGTATACAGGATAAAAAAAAAAAATAATAAACCACTATAGATCCCTCACTCCGCTCAGAATTTAAAATGATATTTTAAATATAAATATTATATGAACCATATTAATGTTAATGAGTTGTTTATATTTATTGTAATTTTTACAGTTTAATGTAGTGATTGTGGCATATTGAAAACGCGTCGAAAACTCTGAAATCTTTGAAAGGTTTTAAGAATGGAAGGTTTGTTTAGGATTATTTTTATTATGGTTTTCTGGACTGTCATTAGTTTGTTATAATATACCATGCTAGTATCCCTATACCAACCCAAGTTCTTATGTCATATCAGCTACAGTTTAGGCGTAACACAATATAATAATATATTCTAATACTATCTCATTGTTCGAGTATAATATATTTATTTTTGATAAAAAAGCGCGTAATAACTATTATTTGTTGTATGAGTAACATGTTTTTTTCTGCGAACGTACTATTATAATATTATATTATTATAATCTGCAGTTAGTAGTCTGCGGCGGCGTACCCATTTGTTCGGTAATCTCTTAAACGCTCGCTCGCTCCTCCGTGGTCGTACAGTCCATCATTGCGGTGTAATAGTAATTATTAATTTAATTTTTTACACCGCCGGTCGTGTGAACAGCAGCGAGTAGGTACGTGCGGGCACTAGCCCATAATAATAATAATAATAATAATGAGAGAATAATAATAAGACAAAATATACACGACGCATGACATATATGTTGGGTAGGTACCTAACCATATAATACCGCAACGAAATAATAATACAGCGTGTGCTGTACATAATATTCTTATACACGAAAATATCGTATTCGTGTTTAAACAATTATAACTAAATAACACTACCATGGCGGTTCTAGTAGACGGTATGGGTATAATATATGGTCACCTTTCGCGGTGCAGTCTTCCGGACGGAAACGACACGGACATTCCATCGGAAAGCGCTTTTTTCTCATGTACAAGGTACATCTAACCTCACCTAACCTACCTACCTACTGTGATAATAATTGTACACTTATGTACCATATCGCGGGGCGATGCGATTCTTGCAACAGGTTTCATGGCTACCGTATGCATAGATAAATTAGGGTTTTTTTCACGTTTAAATCTTTTTATATTTTTTTGTGTCGTGCGATCGGTAATAGGTAAATAATTGTTTTCAACGTTTCTGATTTACGATTTCTCGGGGTCGAGCACGTCATGTTATAAGTAGGTATAGCGACGGCTACGAATTGGTTCCCAATAATTATCGAATTGGTTCCCAGGTTGTCTACTGCAGGTAACGTACGAGTATGGGTTCCGACGAGCTTTCATTATATTATAACATACAACTATAATATTTTATATGTTAAATTAAATATTTAAAATAACTATGATATTATTATTATTCAACCAACAATTTCCTTCTCATTTTTCACAGACTTAGGAATGTCTAGAATGCCCAGGTATAATGGTTAAGAGTGTTGCTCTAGTCGGTTTGTATACATTACATAATATACGCTGTAGGTATACCTATTATCTACGCATTTGTCAATGCCATAATTATAATATCAATAATAAGTCATCATAACGAATCGGTTGATAACAATAAAGATAAAATTTTATTTAAAATTAAAAAATGTTCCGATATGAATTTAAACCATACATTTTTGAAGAATAATTATTGTAAGCTCAAAATTGGACAGTCAATATTTTCGCCTATAAACTTTTCGTTTTCAGCGGTCTATTAGATATAATATAATATTTATAAGCTCAGACATTATAAAACTTGATAAAATATCGTACGAATATCGATTTGTGCATATGGGAACCAAATTCGAAAAGTCGTACAATAGTTTGTAATTTATTGTCGGGAAGTGATTCGTTATTTGACCTTTATTTGAATAGCGTTTCCGTTGGTACGGAACACAGTTACCGCGACCTATATCTATAATACTGGATTCATAATATTATATAATATTATAACGTGAATAGAATTTATGATGTGGTTTTGTGGGTTAGTTTTAACTTTTAAAATTTGGGAGCCAGGTGATCGGCATCTGTAGCGGTCAGGTTGTATTATTGTTTCCATGTAAGAGATTTCACCGAACAATCTTATGGTGCTATATATTTTTATAAATGTATTAACTTTAATACGTCTCGTTCACACGACATTTCTGTGTCTCTTTAAACCGTCTCACTCCTCTCTAATATTATGAAAATGAATCGAATATATAATATGAGAAACAACAAAGATAAACTTAAGGGACGAACAACGAAATTTTTTTTTGGTTCTAACCTCGATGGGAACTATATTATTATATTTTTGAGTTTCACCATTATTTTTCTCGATAGTTACGCGTTCTAGACAATGCGCGTTATATGAATTATTTACTATTTTTCTACAGTTGTAGGTACTATCCAATGTAATAATATATTGTATTCAAAATGTCAAACGATTTTAATATTGGATGCATTGATTAAATATACAAGGTTATTGCAATAGTACCCCCACTATATAATTTTATCACGTAAGGTAATTAAAACGGCAGCGTAATGGGACGACCCGTACTTAAGATATGCACTGTACCCTTACGCTGCCATTGTATTCTGTTTGATAACAATACAATATAGGCTATGTGCAATATTATGTACATTTAGGCCACGATTGGATGTAAAATGCTTTTTGACTCTAATCGTGTTACGAGCCTACCTATATTAACACTGCAGTGCGAAATCGTTTTTCGAGTTACTACGCTGATTATTTAAGTGTACCCCACCTACTGCCAGTGCGAATTGTCACGTCTGAAGTAGTTGAAAGGCGTCTTATAACGTACCCCTCAGTCACTCGTCAGTGTTAAAGGTATACGTACGTACATACCTATACATATATATATATATATATATATACGTACACAGTGCGTTTGACACGATTACATAATAATAATATACGACTGGCGTACCTACCTACGACAGAGAGTGGACCGACGTGTAGGAGGAGATCTATACCTATAATACCGTATTATAATATTATTATATAACATTATGCTTGACGTGGTCCGGACAAAAAGCTCCGCAGAGAGACAGTATTGTTACACGCTGAACATACAGTCGGTATGTGGTAGTCGTACAGCTATAATAATATGTACTAATCGTAATCGGTTTTTACACATGTCTATATTCAAGGTTAATAGACCTGTTTTACATAATAAACCGATTTGGAACGATTTTCATTACCGTAAAGGTATACCATACAGATGCATAGTGTTCATAATGTTATATAATAACGGATTGTATTATCAGTAGATTCGAGACTTTTCGTTGGACGTGCGCGTATTATCGAGTTTAAGTATAATAACAATAATAGATTGGTCATCGGTTATTTTTGTCTGTGCGATCTTGATGACCATCATTTGTTATTTAATACTCATGGGCACCTGTAGCTAGGCGTATTTTACGAGGGAGAGACCGGTCGACAGGATATTATAATAATAATTTAGCTCGTCCTACATTATTATTATTATTTTTTTTTCTCTAAAAATAGTTTTTCATTACATATTAAAATTAAAATGCATATAATAACAATATATAAGTTTAATAGTTAATTTAATCAATACCGTTCACACGAGTTTAGACTTAATATATGTACAATAGGTAATAACATATTATAGTATTACGATTGACATTACGATTTTTGACACCACAGAAGATTACATTTATTCACACAGATTTAAAACAATCATTATCGTTTAGTGTATTATTTACATTTCGTCGTTACTATACGTCCATATACATGCTTCCGGATAATAATACTATTTTATTAGAATGAAATATTATTGTATAACAATAAACTAAAAACTTACTGTGTTTTTACGTATCTTATAAAACAGAATATAATAATACTCGGCGATAAAACAAATCAAGGGAAATATAACGTATCACTGACGGATGGATTAATCCATTAACTTTAACCCTAGAACCGGATGTAAACTACTGACGCCCTTGAGGATATGACAGGTTAGACACTCTGAACCGTATGTATATACCACTTGCGGATCTGAAATCTCCATTAAACATCCACTTATAGAAATTTAATCGTAAATTAAAAGAAGAAAGATCAAAATACAACACCACAGATATCCTCTTAGAACGCCTCAACGACGAACCTTTTGAGACATCTACCGCTATACAGCATACTAGTATATTTTTTCACCAATTTATTGAAAACCATTTAACCAGAACCAAAACAAAAATGTACGTTTTTATTTGTTTTTAACTTTTGATCGTTACTTACTCGTTTATCTGTTTACTCCAATGTTAAAAAATAAAAAAAAACCTCCACAAATTATATTATAATTTCAATGACTGGTGGCGAATTGGAGCGGCGTTACCTACATAATATTTCAATCGGTTGAACAATATCAGAAATGGGAGTGTCCATTCGTGCTTACGTCGCTATTTTGTGTCGCTATTATCATGATGGTCTATGTCCTATGACGTTGGAAAATTCGCCACTCGTCCGAGAAAATCAGTCAAGTTGTGCATAATATTATGACGCGTTTACTCTGTAACGGTTTACGCGATCACTTCTATCGTCCAACATATTATTATGAGCATTTATATTAATGTATTATTATGACGTGTCCGTTGATTTAAAATATTTATATATAGTTATCGATGTCAATTTTGTGCGTCGAAATAGCCGACATATGTTGCCAAAACTATGTTATGAACGATTATATAGTTATTAATAATTATTTATGACCTAGTTGGTATTGTTTTAGTAACTGCGACCAGTCGCCGTACATTTTATGCGACGTTGTATTTTGCACTTGTTATATTATTACCGACTCGCTGCATCAAAAACCGGTGCTCAACTACTATTCAGTACTGGACGGAGGAAAATGATTTACTGATTGAATCATGGCGTAAACGAAAAATATACCAATCGAGTTCGCGATTGAGAAACGAAAAATATTACTCTAATCGAGTCTACGCCGGAGACAGGTAATATTTAAATATCAGTTTAAACGACTGAATATTATAGGTAGGTACCTCTAATAGCTACCTATACATAATAATCTATTATTATACACACACCGATCAAATTTTTCAAAATTAACTTAAATAAACATTTTGAACCATACACGTAGAATTATTATCGTTCGTTACAAACAGTCCTCTTGGTGCGGTGTAGAAAAGGAGGAGGAAGATGTAAATTCTGTGATTCTTTTTAAGCATGATGGGATTATATAACACGCGGACTCAATTTGGGTCATATTTTAAATTGTACAGGACTTTGCGAACAGTAGGTATTATATTATAAAATTTTAAATTTCACAGGACTCGACTAATAGTACGCACCTACCCAAAACCGGTGATGACGAATTGCAGCTCAATGCCAAAATTAAGTACGAGTTCCGGACCGGGTTTATTAAAGGAACGTACGAATTGCGGCCACACAATAATTATTACCACTTCATATTATCAGCTTGACCGAGTCATCTACCAAAAATATGTTTATTTTATTGTTTTAATTATTTATGTTATTTCGACAATAGTGGGTTTGACGTAGTTATTAATTTTTTTCAATTTTAGATTATTATTGGTTTGGAAAAAACCCAATCCTTAATACGGTTTAACTAAATTAAACTGGCCTATTTCTTTTTGTTTAAGTCCTGTCATCTGTTATCTAATAAATGTTTGATCGTGTATTGTGTGACGCGGTGTATGCATTCCGTTACGAACCGTGTGCTGAGTGTACGCACCGGCCGTAGTCACTGGTTCCCGGATGGGTGACCACCTGGGTTTTTAATGACGAATTTTAGCCACACATACGCGTGTCCAAACCAACCGCATCTTCCCCCCACAGTAACAGGCTTATAACCTCAGTTTTCGAAGCTTCAATTTAAAAAAAAAGTTTAGTTTCCACACATTTTCTTTGATTTGAAACTTTTACCTACCTATGCATTTTATGAAAGTCTCAGATTGAATTCCAAGTAACTTATCATGATATAAAAAAAGATATAAATGTTAGGATGGCTATAGTGTAGAATGACTAGAATGACATAGGTACTTAGTTTTGAGGAAAAACTATTAGTGGTACGGTTACAACTAGCGTCTAGCTGTAAACTGTGCTTAATTTGGGTGGTTTGCGTTTGAACTAGTTTGTAAAAATTGCAATGTATTTGGACTACCTTTTTTAATATCCTTTTTCGTATTTGGTACACTTTGATACATAATAACCAAAATAACGACGAGTTCGTGTTTTGAGTAAAACTGATATTTGCTCCATAATTATAAAGTTTAGGGCACTTTATAACACTTTTATTATATACAATATAATATTTTATTTCAACCATTACAGTGTAAGATACTCGTTAAAAAAATATTGTTTTTATTAGGCGGTTAATAAGGTAATCCACCCAAACACATGGGGGAACATGGAGTCCGGTAAATTATTTCTTAGAATGCAACTCGCTCATAGCCCCCAAAACAACCAGGGACTCGTCCGTCTTGAACAGGCACGTAAAGTATTTTTCAACCTCCTAGGTCCGACCCGGGGAGGTGCTCAAACGGAGACTTTGATATTTACGGTGGAAATTTTTGTTTATAAATGGTTGCCATTGGTTATTTGGGCAGATCAGGTACAAGCATGCATCAAATCGAATTTTTGAACATTGCCTACCGGGGTGGCTGAGTTGCACTTACTGCCGAGCGTTACACCTAAAAGGAGTTTAAAGGTCATAATTTGGAGTTGCCATTTTTTACGGGCAACAAAGTGCACGGGGTCAGCTAGTAATATCAACACTCTTTAAGGGTTTTATTGAGGGAGTCGATTGCAGTCGTACTAAAACGACCTAGGGGAAATCGGCGCAGACACACCGTGCCACAGGTGTGCGCTTATCTCTGTTTGTTTATTTACTTTTAGCCCGCAATACAAATCGACACATTGATCTCTAAACATATTATATAGGGGTAATGTTCTGGGTCATATCCGATGTGTGTTTTACAATAGTATTAGAAAAATAGGTAGGTATAGTATAATGATATTAGGTACCTATAGTATATCGTACGCTTTTTGTTTGCGCTTTTCGGGGAGTGTCTGTCGTGTTTATTACAATAATAATAATAATAATAATGTATTGGGGGACAATATTATAACGTCATATCGGCGACCGGCTTGCGGTTATGTTTGTTCTAAAATATGTCATTCATCGCTCGTAGACACACACACACACATATTTATTATTATATATGTCTATATTATATATTTCTTCGGCACATAACGCGCGTCGACGATTTTTTCGTGTATATACCTAATATACATATATCCGGTGAGCGGTCTTTGGTTTTTCGCGCCTCAACAGGTATATAATATTATACCTACCTGCGGTATACAATATACGCATAAACACACAAACTTACAATCTCCAGGTGACTACTACAGCTCTACAACAGCCGTCGTCTCGTCGATCGTCGACTTGACCGCGCCCATGTTTGCTCGGAGACGACACGCAAAAGGAAAAAAAAAAAAAAAAAACGAAAAACGTTTTAACGGACACCGGTCGCGTTTCCTTTCTTGTTTGCACGGTTTAAATGACAGAGCACACAATATTATAATAATAAACAATATATAATATATAATATCATGACGACGACTGCGCGTCTGTTCTTCGCAAATAACCGTCGGCGGCGTTTCTATCCATAAACCGTCGAAAACTCGCGCGACGCCTCTGACGTTGCACACCTATATAGTAATAATATGACTATATAGACCTTCTGCAGTATATAATACGTATTATCATGTTTACGCCGCCGCCGCCGTACACGCCGGCAAATATATATATATATAATATAATTTATTGTACGCGCATATAATATATGATATTATATTATATATATATACTTAACGCCGCCAGTCGTCTTTCGAAATAGTATGGTACTCTGTCCGAAATAATTTTTATTTGCCGTCACTTATGGCAGGACCGCGTCGTCTGCAGCCTCAATAAACATTACATTATAATATATTATTATTATTATTATTATTATTGTTAAGAGGACGCCACACCCGCCGCGTTGTCTCCGCGTCTTTCGGACGTACAGCGTGGCAAATCGCACATGAAAAATCCCAAATGAATTGCGCGTTCTATCGTACGATTTAAAGGTATACCGTCTGAGGCATGTCGGAGAGGCTTTTATTGATATTTTAATGAGCTATATGAGGCTGCAGTAGCGTACGCACGATTTTAGTTCGGTTAAATATTTTTTATCCGTGTAAATAATTTACGTTATTTTTTTCTAAACAGTTTTCATATAATTGTTTATGACAAATTATAGTTAGTCTCAAATTTAGTCTACATTAAGAACACCCGGACACCTATGGTCATCTAAAGAGCCTCTTCGGGTCGTAATGAACGTGATAATAATCGATGGACGATGATACACCGATGTTCTAAATCAGCCAAAAAACTGAAACCATGATTATCGACGTCTTTGTCATATTTAACAATCTAGTATATTATATCTGTTAAAAATGACCAACAAATAATCGAAATGATGGTAAATATGATTTTTCTGTTAATGGAAGAAATTTCAGGGGGGTGTCAGAACCCTAGAACCCTACCCCTGCGTACGCCGCTGTGAGCCTGTTTGAAACCGTTCAGTTTTTGTACGTCTTACAGCGACGGCCATTCATAAAATAGGTAGGTAATATATATTTCAATAATAACATCACACTTAACCGTTAAAGTTTAACTTATCGCCATCACAATTCACAATAATATTACATATGTCATTATAGGTCATCGACTGCACAAAGTTCGATGTGAACACCCTCGTATATATAATATAATAACGATAAGTGGGAAATTCCAGACGATACGGCGTTTGTTTCGCAAACGATTGCGATCGTAAAAATTTTATTCGCGGTTGGGAGTTTTTTTTTTTTTTTCACTTAAACACAATTATAATATATTAGTAATACATAGGTATAATATATGAGGTACCTATATTATATACCAGCTATTATATTATCCTACCTACGTTTTTATCGAACGCTCCGCAAACGTGCGGATCAATGAGATCACCTGTTGCGGAATCGTTATATTAAAATCATTATATTATTATTATTTTTTTTAGGACCCACGCCCGTGTGTCATATTATGCTTACATAAAAAAATAATCGCGAGTTATTTACAACGAGATTACCGGCGACGAAAATAAATTCGCCATCGAAATAATAATAATAATAATAACAATAATATTATAATATAATATCGTATTATATTATTACGGCGCGTATTATTATTATCATCATCGTACAACGAACGATGGAATTGGTAAATTATTGGACGAGCGTACATGTGATGGCCGCCGTGACTGGTTTAGTTATAATATTCGAATTTATTACTTGCGCGCGGGCGGTGTCATTCTATGTATATATTTTAATATGATGTACAGGAAAATCGTATTATACGTTTTATAAGGATTAAAACGACGAGAGACGAAAAACAAAAATGCTGTTTATAGTCGTTACATTCGTGGATAACACGTCATATTAATAATGTTATGTATAATGATAATATTATACGCATACAATACCTACGATTCACCGAGCATAATATCATTATCCTAGCTCCTGTTGTCCTTAATAATGCGCATTTATTCGAATTACGGTCTTAAGAATTTTTAAGTACCTATACACTCATGGACCGTAATAGTATTATGTTTTTTTAATTTTTTATACCATACATTATAATATTTATTGAACGCGGGCAACCGGCAGACTTCTTTTTTTCAAATAAGAACACCGCTTTTACCTTGTAAATTATCACCACTTGAGCACACGACTGATTTTCGAAAATATTGATGCATTTTTTCATCGCCTATAATACAATACACTTGAGGAATTTACAGTGAATAAGGGCGTTCAACATATTTTTGTGAGAAAACAAGTTTGCACCTAATGTCTGCACAGACACAGGGTGCTACTTAAATAGTAAAATTAAATTCCTAAAATTCCTTAAAAATTCCTAGTATTATAGTCGTAATACATGCGAGTAACTATATATGACCCTTAAATAATATTGGGTAGGTGTATATTGTATAGTATTATTATAGTATATTATGTTTGATTTGAAAATTACATCAAATCGTACATTTCGTGTCAAGACATGCTAATTTTATTTGGCCATATCACTTCAGGAACCACTCACGTGAAGTGTGGGTGAAAAAGACGTGACACGATAATATTCCGGACGCAATTCATTCGAAAAGCAGACGGGTACGCTTACCTATGCGACTCGGTCCTGCCGCGCGCCCATTAATAATAAATAAAACCTAGGTATGTTTTATACGGGTACCCCCAAACCCATAATGTCACACACACACACACACACACACTCACACACACACACACGTACATATATGGTAATATAATTTATGTGTACGTCCGATGCGGTTTTGCTACCGAGTGTAATCCGTCGGCAAGATATATTTTTCATTTTTAGCGCCCACCGAAAAAAAAATAAGATAATAAGCTCATATTACGCTCGGGCCCCCGTCACTTCCCACCTCAATAATCGATCTATTAGCATAATGCTCCGCGATATGATGATAATAATAATAATAATAGTAATAATAGTAATAATAGTAATAATACAATAATACAATAATATACCTGTGACTTTGCAGTAACGCTGTGTTATATATAGGTAGCGTTATTCGGCCGGACATTAACATTGAAATATTCATCACCGTCACAATTTAACAACGTTATAATGTATCATACACACGGGTGCCTATAAAATATTAGGTGTATAATATTATGTATATTGCGTGCATCGCACGACGTGTTTCGTTATAACACAGCCGCCGCCGGAAAGTTACGGTTTTAGATTTATTCTTTTCGTGAATGAAAAATCGGCGGTCGTTGAGACGCACCACGCACGCACAGGTGGCATATATTATCATATAATATATAGTTTTAGGCACCGACTCACACGTGCACGACGAAACGGTGTGAGCTGCAACAGGTGCCCCCGCGTTGTTTATTATAATATTATTATATCGTTTAAAACAATATAATATATACGGACGGGTATTAATAATAATAATAATAATAATAATAATATGGAGAGTGATATTATTACATCATCCGCCGCAGCGACCGAACTTATTATACCACCTCCTCCGGGTGTCTGCTCGTGGTTTAGTCGTCGTCGTCGTCGTCGTCCACTGCACGCCCATCATATTATAACTACATTATTATAAGGTTGTTTGTTCAATCGTATTTTTTAAAATTTTTTTTCCGATTGTTTTTGTTATCTGCAGCGGCGGCCGGTGTCTGCGCAGTGTCCACCGGTCACTATCATTATACCCAGGTATACCGAACTCCTGCGACCCGAGAGTTATGACACGCGGTAACGGTATTGTTTTTAATATTATCTACGTACGTAGGTATGTTATGCGTAAATTACAACGATGGTCTTCCGTTTACTATCTTGTGTCGCGCATTACACTGCAATAACGAAATAAATGTTATGGCCCGGATTTATGTTATGCTCTAAAAATCTTAGGAATACGCACTATATAAAATATGCATTTATATGCTTATGTCAAATTTACGTTGAGTTTGTAATCCGATGAATACTCAGGGTGAACCCTTACCCCCCCCCCCCTCCACATGGGTAAAATCACATAATTCATATTTTCTATTTTTAAAAGTGATCTAAATTCTTTCAAATATAATAAATGTATTATTCGACTGCAGAAATATGTGCATATTTAAAAAAAAAAACGGTCTGTCTTGTTAAGCCAATGTCCTCTAGGTGTCTAAAAATAATATTATGTAGGTACTTATTATTTACGTATACCGCGGTGTGATCAATTGGTCCATTCATCTGCCTGTCTGCATGTTATGTTATATTTTCAATGCCGCAATTCTTATGTTTTTGGAAAAAAATATTTAGTTTTTGGTTTTTAGGTACTATTAGTTCACTATAAAGTCATAACGCATTAAACTGCAGTCTTAGAAAAAAAAAATCTGTTACTATTTCTTTCATAGTGCATTTTGAAAATGATCTCACGGTATTAGTATTGAATATCGTTTTATAACAATTTGAGTGAGTAACTTTTGGAGACACTTCTTTCCATTTTAATCAAAAAGTTTTACTTTACTTTAAACTAGTTTTGCTTTTTAGTTTTTACAACAAAATCCGAAACATGGGTCGTTAAAAACCTAAAAACCTGGTACCTGTTGTAGGTATAATATTACGATAAGCGATATTAATACTGTTCTGTAAAAATGCATACCCCCGCAGCGTTGTTATAGTATAGATGAGCAGTCTATGCACTACATAACTTTTTCGAACAATATAAAAACATATTTTTTGTTTCGAAAACGCAAACTTCGTACCATCCAGGTAAACGGATTCCAATAATATTACCTACACTGCTATATGCCTGCTCCTCCTCCTCCTTGCCTTCTTCGTCGTCGTCGTCGCCACCGCGGTGAAATATACGATAAAATACCAGTATTATAATAGTAGGTATACACTTCGCTCGCGGTATATTATAATTTATAATAATATAACACAACGTGTAGTGTATAAAATAATATAATATCTGTGCACACAAACAAGGCGCGGCCAATACGCGCGAGATAGCTCACTAATCGGGAGAAGACGCGACCCGCACAAGACGCGTACAATATGTGTGTGTGTGTCAGTCAAACGTATGTATAAATTGTAATGTTATGCACCACGCGTACTTATGGAGGCATATATGTGACTATAATAGGTATGAGATGCGCGGTGGGTATTTCGTTATTTTACACGTGTCGGCGTGAAGCCGGAAAAAAAAAATCAAAACTTAAACGGAAACCGTTTGTCTCGCGGCCGGTCGGCACCGACGTACGACGCATTGTATTATAATATTCGGTCGTGCTCGTATAACTCATATATTGTGATATTAGGACGTGGTACGTTATGGGTGCCTGTATTGTTATAATCCTCAGTGGTCTCCGAGGCGGACCGTCGCAGCAATATCCGCGGTCCGCGAATAAGTCGCGCGCGGTTCGGGGAGGACGCCGGAATATACGTTAGGTAATATTATGTAGGCTTGAGGTCTTCAATAGCGTGCTCGAAACACATTGTATGCACACGAGCGTTTCAAAAAACAAACAACACTCACTTAAAGTGTGTTCTAAAAAAATTTAATATTATTTCAAATAATATGAAACCCTGGCGACCTGGCCATGGCCGCTGGACCGCAAACGTGGCCGGGGCCCCTCCGTTTATTATTTTTTTTATGATCTCATTTTTTATTATCTTGGCGTGTTCCTGTTGATATAGGCCATAAAGATAAGGGACTCCGCCATGTATATATCGAAATATTATTTAATTGTACGTAATTTTCAAACACAATTTTTTTTTTTTTACTGCAGGGCCCAAGTCCGTTCATTATGGGGCATTATGACCCCTTAAAAAAAAACTGATCCACGAGCCTTTGGCGAGTCAGACCGAAACTGCAGGGAACCTATATGAATGAATTATATAATATTTTTGTGGAAAAAATTTAATTTATGATAAAAACTTGAAAATTATTTGCACCATAAAATCAACCAACAGTATATTATGCGATGAATTATGACGGACAACTGAAGTTTACTTCCTACACGAAGTTCTCGGTCAGATAGTGAATTACCTAATCGATAATATTTATATTATTATTATATTATATAGGTAGACCTCAGACATTCGAAAAATAATACTTTTATATGTTATAATATATTATAAAATTTAATATAAATTTTTCAAGTTTACCTGTATATGCTCTCAATTTTATTGGTCTAATATACTCAAATATGCATGTATAGTATAATGCATGTAATATACGCAATAACGATAAAATATGCAAAAATAAGCAAAGTAAAATTTTAAACGTAACCTATTCTTGTGGTATGAAACATATTTATACATATCATTCACATTGTTCTGCGAATTTTTTAGACAAATATTAATAAACTAGAAGTCCTCAGCCCTGGTAATGTGTAACCGGGCGAGTATAGCTAGGATTTATATCTGGTGGTTGTTTTAATTTTATATTTAAATATAACGCGTGTGAGGGGTAGGTCTTACAGCTTACATATTAGCATTCGTGTAGACCAGGCACATCAAAGTATTAACTGGACCAACTATATTAAACAGCTTACTAAGTAGGCCATACAAATTTTAATCGTATTCATTATAGGTACTTACAATGCTACAATATACAATACTTATATTCAATTACAGTTTATCAGAAGAAATTATACAGTAAAGTTAACATGATGCGTATACTACTCACTAAAATTTATTCGTGAAATGAAAGGAAAATTGTACAATTTTTTTTCCAATTGATTGTTCATTAATATCACTATCCGCGGGTCATAAAAAATGAGGCTAGGGTCGCGTGTCTGGCATGCCTGCAGGTGTACAATATGTTCATACTATATATAGTTATTTCGATCTTCGTAATATGAAATATAGAACCTGCACAGAATATAATATTATTATGATGTCATACTTTGTAGAAATCTCAATCGTATGTATGCAGGTAGTCCGTATTATATTTTTTTACACGAATACGAGGGGGGTGTGTTTCGACCCCGCCAAAACACCCCCCTGGTCACTGCACGTCGTAATATATAATATGTAATGCGGTTTATGACACTGCAGCAGACGGAGTCGTAGCTCATATTATAATACGATATTGTCGTTGTGATACGATTGCGAACATCCGGCCGGACGTCGTCGGTGAAACCCAGCTGGACGCGGACAAGATAGGAGGGGAGGGGAGGGGCGTGTGGGGCCGAATGGATAAAATAAAAAAATCACTCGGTCGAAAGAGCACACACACACACTAGCGCAGTATTCTAATAATATATAACGATTATTATTAATATTTATTATTATTATTGCGGTGTGCATATCGGAGGAGGAGGAGGATATTATTCCCCAAGTGTGCGCGACGGAGGTCAATCGATCGGCGATTTATTACGTACCTAGGTATAATAATACTCGCGCATACGTTTTTATTTTTTAATTATTGGTATTGGTCGCGGTGGTGGAGCTGGTCGGCCGCAGATCGAGCACGATACCGCACGTGACCAGCGTGCATATCGACACCCCCCGTGAGGTCCTCGTTCGTTTTACACACACTCACGCTCACGTACGTACGCGTCGTAGGAATTTTTTTTCATTTCTTTTCGATTTTTTCAATCATTCCCCGGCACCGCGTCAGATTTCAATTTTATTATTTCGACGTTATTATTATTATTAATAATAATAATAATAATAATAATAATAATAATCGAAATCGAAACGGGCCGCGGGTCAAACGTTCACGTATAGTCTTTCTGTTATATTATATTAGCGCGTGTTCAGCCGTGTGTGTTGCATGTGTGTGTGTGTGCAGTGTGTACGCAACAACCACGATAATATGTGCTGCACCGGTGTCCGGATATATATTATCCTCCATATATTATATTATTATTATTAGTAGTAGTGGTAGTATGATAGGAAGGTACCTATAACGGGTATATACCGAGCCATATTATAATAATCATTCGAGATCGATCGTTTTGCCGAAATCGAATACAATATTTCGTCTTATAATATATTTAGAAACGCGCGTTTATATGTGTATAGTGTACGCGTATAAATATAATATGAAGTATTAGGCAGTAGGTATACGTGTGCACGGGAATATCCATACTGCCGCAGTATACACAATATGTGTGTGTGTGTGTGTGTGTGTGTGTGTGTGTGTGTGTGTGTGTGTGTGTGTGTGTGTGTGTGTAAACCGTCGCTTATATGCATAGTTTTCATAAATTACGACTCGAAATAAACTGTTAACGGCCATTAGTATAATTGAAAGTTTACATTATTTTTTTTTTTTATTCATTATAATATACGTATAATATACCTACTCGACGCGGGAGACTTTAACGAGTGTTGTGAACATATTTCAAACGGAATTAACGAAACGAGATGGTTTTATTGCCATGCGTAATATTAAAATATACGTCCTATAGGAAACGAGCGTTCGAACGACACGTTTCGTGAATAATATATTATACATTACGATCGGATGTCTAAGAGTTCATAAAATTCAAAATCAATATTTATTTTTCCGAATGTCCGGTCAGAGTTATTAGGTATATATATATATGTGTGTAATCAGGGTTTCGCTCCCGAAACATTTGTTCGGGTCTTGGGTTTCTGTAGCTGGATGCGGATGTGCAAACATCCCGGAATAAAACATTTTAACGAACGTTTGGGTGCTCATTACCGTATTTCGGGTTGATATGAGTAAACACGGGTGTTAAGTTGTTCAGGAAAAACAAGTATTTCATAAAATATTACTGACGGATGATAACCCTCAGAATAAATGGTTGAAATACGTCGAAGCATAAAGTGAATAAATGTCAACAATTTTTGACAGCGAGAAATATTTCATAATATTAACACCAATATTGATTGTAAAAATATAAAAAATCATATTATCGAGTGAAATTTGTAAAATAAAAATGTATTCGGGTTTTGAGTGATGTTTTAAAAAAAAAACCATTCGGGTTATAGCAGGTGGTTTCTGGTGTCGGTTTTACGTTTACGGCTTCAAAGCAGAATTGTCTCCCAAATCTAGGTAGGTATATAGGTGACATTTTTTCACTCGAATTGCCTAAGGTTGTTTTTGGAAGAAATTCGAATACACCCAATCACTGTACTCGATTTGCATCCCATAGCATACCTATGCCTAAATTATAAATTAAAATATTGATTTTCATAACGTTAAAAAATATTATATAGGTAATATTGTATTCGTTGTAAGTACTATATAAGGGTCAAAAAGGTCATAACCATTTGCTATTATATTCAGTTTTATTACCAATTACTATTGCGGTGTTGGCGTGTTTTTTTTTTTATTAAAATATTGCTTTTTTATAGCTGCTTATTGACCGATGGTATTGACTGCAGCCATGGCCTATTTATATTCATTATTGTTATATTACTTGTACAAACGTATTATTAGTCAACTTAGGCCTATTGAATTATAATAGTAATATTACTAATATTATATGCCATCACGCATTCATATTGACTATTATCGTTTAATTTATTAACGTTTGCTTTGACGTAAGAATGGTGGACTTGTAACCTTCTGGACTAACCATAATGATACTGTGTGCTGCGTTCATGATACGTGTTTTAAATGTGGAATTTGAGATTCAACCAGATAATTGTGGGACCCTACACTAAATCGATTCATCCGTCGGAGGCGATTCCAGTACGTACAACTGCAAAAGGGTCAACTACCCAAAATAGTTGTAGGCGGGTGATTCAATAGAATGACATTATTGAAATCTGCAGGAAATTCGAGTGTTACCTATTTAGAAGAAAATTGGCAATTCGAGCGTGTCCGATTATAATACTTTTAGCATACCTACGGTTTATTATCGACCGTTGTCGTACGCAAACCCGTATGTTAAAATGATGTATGAAATTGTTAATGATCACGTGAACGTATATCGCGTTTAAAATCGCTTGTAACTAACTTATGTAGGTAACATAATATATTATATTGTCGGCGCACACATATAAATAACACGCAATGTAAAATGAATAAATCAAACAAGGCATATTTGTTGTACAATTAATAACAATTTTGAAAGAAGAAATTAAAAAATAATGATAATGATTTAAAATGCTGAAACTCCTTATTTATCAATAAAGAATATTAATAACGGATTAATTAATAAATATTCAATTAAACAGCAATATCGCGTATAAATAAATATTGTACGTTATTAAAAGCAAAGCATATTAATATATATATTATGTATTATTAAAGTGTCAGTTATATTGATTATTTAACTTATGAAAGTTCAAGCAGAGTTCAAAAGCAATCATTTAGTTTAATTAAAATATTTCAGTAAATTGAAAATTTCAATATTGTTATTACGTATAAATATTATCGATGATTACAAATTTAATTGTTCGATCATTATATTTAAATTTCATATAGTATCCTACAAATTATTCAGATTAAACTTGTGAATGAACAACATAAATTAAATAACCGTATGAATGAATGTATTTTTTTTTAAAAAGAACGCATTTTTTTAATTAGTAATAAATTATAATTAAATATTAATTATTCATAAATCGATAGCGCAGGATACCAGGAAATAATACTGCGATCACTTTAAAACAGGTTTTAATATTAAAATCCACTTAAAAAAATTACTTATTCTCTCATATTATAATATTATACATTTATACCTATACGAATATGGAATAATTGTTTTAGATATTATTTCATATACCTACATATATAATATGGTATTTATTACGGAGGTATTATATGTCGTGTGACATACCTACATAAATATAATTATGTATGATTTACGTATAATATTATTAATATGAACAATTTGAAATAAATTTAAAAAGTACATTATTTACTCAGCGTACAGTTTGTAACATATTACCTTAAAATGGAATAATAATAATTAAAACAATGTATGATAATGATAACGTAAAATTATTCAAGTATAAAAAATACTGTATCGAATATTACATATTATAGTTTAAATGTTGGTAAAACCATTTTTAAGAATTATTGTCCTTAGTATTAAGATATCCTTAGTATTACATTTTGATAACTCTGCAGGAACTACACATTGCCTACAGTTTTAATTTAGAAACTTCAACATTTTCATCTCCTGAATAATTTTCAGTAGAAATATAAGATCCCCCATCTTATTTGAAAAATAAAATTTTGTATCGCCACAGAACCCTCCTTAAATAGTACAAAAAATATCTGGTAATTTGAAAATATGGTTTTGGCTACACTTAAAAATTTAAAAAATCAGAATTTTAATAAGTGTACTATATTAAAGGAAAAAAGCGGGTAAGTGGATCTTGCTCTGCTTTACAGTAGGTTACACGTAGGTCACCGTAATGGGTGGTGTTAAATTTGAATCCAATGATAAGGTACCCACATAACATTTTCTAATGTTGAAACTTCTACAAACGTAGAAGTTGAGCTGAATTTGAAAGGTTCAAAAAATAAGATTCAATAATACTAGGTAGGTTAAGTGTTTATTTTTAAACGTTTACATTAAAGTAAGTTCTTAGTGCTATATAAACACTTGATTTAGGTTAGATTTTAAATATTAAAGAGTTAATTTGTATTAAATGCTGAATAAACTTACAATGACCAACATTTAAATAGAGTACCTATCATAAATAATGCTTATTAAGACTTAATCTGTAAGCATTAATAATAGGTCAGTAATATAACACCGTCCACACATTAGATTAGAATTTCATTATTAATGCATCCGTTTAAGTATTTATTTGACGCTTAGTAAATTTAATCCACATTAGGGTACGGTCAGACTATATCCGATTTCGGATCAAAATTTGGCGGTCAGATTGGATCCGAATGGATCCGGAAAATGTATAATCATTAGACCTATGCATAATAGACGTTCTAGTTTCAGTTGTGGTTTACATTTTTGTCAGGATGGACGCCTGTGACCACATTTACTTGTTAGAAACAAGCCATATTTTAAAATACTTACTATTACATGAAGAGAAAAAAAAAATTAGGTAAATACAATTTATGAAGATAAGGTGAATGCCGTACTATTTTCCCTAAACTCTTGGAACAATCAGTAAAATTTTATGAATAGGTCAGTGAAGTTATTGCATTAAAAAACTCTCTAAATTGATTGCATTATTGCATTAAGATATATTAAAAATTGCACATATACATTTAAAAATTGCATAAAAAAAATGTAATTATAATCAATAAAATTGAACATATAAATAAATAATAATAATAAAAAATAAATATGAATATTGCTTACATTATTGCCTTACACAACAGTTGATTTTTTTAAGTTTTCTTAGCGACCTTAATGCGATAATCGCTCTATAGAAATATTAATAAAGTAATAAGTATTACACCAAATATAGAAATTTGTTCACTGCTACCTTTACCTTTATTTTATATATCAAGTTATATTATAATCTTAAATGTAAACGAAAATTATGAAAAATAGTTAAATTGCAGTAAAATTAAAAAAGTCACCAAAATTGCATTTATTGCAATATAACTATTTTGTGTTTAAATTAAGAGTTTAACGAAACATGTTTTAATCTCACTCAGCAATAAATATAAGCATTTACAAAAAACATGCGAATGCAACAACTTCGCTGCCCTATTTATGAATATATGAGAATGACACCGAAAACTTTTTCCTACATTCTTGAGAAAATTCGTTCCCAGCTTCAAAAATATTCAAACTTCCGAATTTGTATTACATACACCCGAATAAAGACTAGAAGTTACATTAAGGTAACTAAGATATCATGTATTGTAAATATTTATTTAGTGAGTAATATTTTATATTATATAGTATGTATATATTGTATGAAAAAAATGTATTAAATAAACCTAGTATTTAAAAATTAAGCTCTTCAAAAATATATTACTTAAGTAACAAAAAAAAAATCATACGCCATTTTAAAATCATGTATAAAATAAATATGTATGAATAATACTGAAAAAAATAAATAACATTATTACTTATTACATGAGAAAAATTAATAAGACGAGCGTTCCTAAACTTAAAAACGTAAAATTACATTTTGACACTATTCAAAAAATGTATTAAATTATAAAAAAAAACAATTTACTTACTTCAAAAGATAAATTATGGATTATAAAATTATATAAAACATTAAACGATATCAATACTTAATAATGTGTAGAATTGGTAGTAGCAAAAGTTTGATAAGGTTGAATATAACTTGTAATGCATTGGTTAGAATATTAGGTATATTAGAATATTATGCTTGTCTTGATCCTTCGGAACTTAGTGGTTGTAAAAAACTCAGATTTAAATCATTTTGATATTTTAATCTATTGGTGTCACATCTTTCTTGCTCTTTTCTAAAAATACTTGTTGCAACTTATGTCTAACTATCAATTTTCTATTCTCTGGAAGTTCTTGCAAATATGGTACCAAACTTACCATAAAATGGAAACTTTCGTCTTTAATTATGCTTTTTTTTGTGAATTTTCATTTATTTTAGTAAAATGGAGTAGTTTTTGTCTTTCGATATTTGGCAAATCACTAATTGCATCATGTTTAATAGTTTTTTTTTCACCGGTAATTGCTAATATGAAGAATCCATACCTATTGTTGTTTCTTGTAATTTTTCCGATGTATTTAAGTCTTCGTTTACGACGCCAATACAGTCGCTTTCTGGTGAATTAATTTCCCTAGCGTTTTCTAATTCATTCGCCGACATTGGTGTAGAAATATTACGTATAATTTGTCTTGATTTTTCGGTTTCGATATCCTTTAAGAAAGACAATGCTTCATAAAATCTCCACTTTGATAAGCTTCCTCCAGATCCATATCCTGATGGTTTTTTGTTCTTATTTAATCTCCTTTTTCACGTGTCTCTTAAATTTTGCCATTTGCTTTTTAATAAATCACCTATATTATAAAACAGTTAAATTATTTAATGCATTGTAAAATTTTATAAAATGTTCAACTTTTTTAGTTAAGGAATGAAAATTTAAAACAAGGTTCACCGTAAATAGATAAATATATAAATTACTTTATTCACAATAATATCATAAAATATACTTAGTAATATCATAGGCTGACTGATCGTTTTCGCTCAGAATCGTTTTTCATATACAATGATATCAAATCATTGAATTCAAATTTAACACCATCCATTACAGTGACCCACTATTGTAACCTTCTTTACAGCAGAACGACATCCACTCACCCACTTTTTTTATATACATCTATTTTGCGTCTAATTCTTGTTGGTGGACGAATTTCAATTCGAAGTGAAGGGTAGGTCCACGTCACGTAACAAAATGTTAAAGATTGGTAATTTTGAAACCGCGTGTAAAATTATTTATGGCCATCAGAAAAAGAAATACATGGCAACGAGAAGGCACCACTCATCTGAATGCTCGTTAACACAATGACGGTATAGTAACATAATTGATATTTGGGCAGCAGGATCTAAGAAGATTCTTCTTAGTTCATGATTACGGTGTTCGAATTTCACAAGTCCCATCTACGGTTCTATAGTTATTAATGTCATAAAAAATGATAACAAAACAATTATTTACATAAAATATGTACCTTCCTAATACAGTAATATACTAATACCTACGCATAATAATAATTACAAATACCTCGGCCGCGGGCGGCATTTTTCTTCGGGCTAAACAAACCTACGGGTGCCCCATTAGAAATTCTGCCAAAACACAACACACACGTGTACCAACCTACCCAATTTAAAAACCTACAGTTAGGTTATAAAAAATATGCTCCGTCCAATCACCAATCTTTAATATTTTGTCCCGCTACGTGAGCAAAATATTTTCTGGTTTGATATCCGTATGGATAAAGCCATTCTCGTGCAAATACCTTAAGCCTATGCAAAACGTTCTAATCAATAATTATTATTATTATTATTTTTTACAACAATGATACCTTCCAACATTTGATACGTCATTTAAGTCTTAATTCGATATTCTGATAGTGGACATTCTCCGTTTTTTATAATATCGTATAGTGATTTTTTCATTAATTCTGTTACTAAAATAACTTGTCCTTTTTCTTTATCGTGGTATGCTCTTTTTAGCATAAGTAAGAACGGATGTTTCCCCATCGAGTTTGATACATTAACTTCGGATGTAGCGTTCCATTTATCAGCGTCTACTGTTTATCCGCATAATCTCTTTTCAATACTTTTGCCGTATAGTCTCGTCCGTTGTTTCATTGCACACACAACCATACATCAGAAAACGAACCTTCGCCAATTTTTTCTTTTAGATCAAATTCAGAATAAAAATTATTAAAATTGTCTCTACTAGATGTTGGATTAGGTACTTTAGGAAACATTATAATGTCGAATAAAAAATAAAAACGTACAGTACATAGCCAAACTGTAATTAATATGTACAATATTTCTACTTTATGAACATATTATTAAAACGTTTTGGTTTCCATACAAACACTGCAAATTAACATATATATTAGGCCAGATGTTACATATTTTGTATTTATTTTAGTTTTAAAATATGTGTGTTTTAAATTATATACGAACTCAGGTTGTATGTGATTCGCATAATCGCAAGTCGCAACGTATACAGCCAAAACTATGATAAAGCAATAGGGACTTGAAATTTCAATGGTACCCGCCTACCTACCTATTCGTACCACCACGGGGGGGGGGGGGGGGGAGAGATGAACGTAAATTGGATTTTTTGAAATTTTGATTTTAAGGCACAAAAATAGACGACAAATGGTACCTAGATTTATACAATTTAACATGATAAGAAATTTAAAAATAATATTTTTTTGTTTATATATTATTTAGGGTTGCCATTAAATAAAATAGTCATAACGATCGGATATAATTTTAGAACTACATTTTATATTTTGTCGAAACCGGCCAAATTACCGAGTTCCAATCTGTGTAGTTTACATTTATCGGAATACTTAATAGAGACGATGTAGATCCAGACATCCAGTCACGGCGCTGGTATTTTATTCCCTGGGGTGCGGGACGGAGCAGATACTTTTTGTAAATGGGCTAGTGTTTATCCACAAACTTCTGTAGATAAAAAAATTAATTTAATTTAACATAACATTGCTACGGTAGCACACATTTAAATGTTTAAGACACCCTCAGTAGTTTTGTAATATTATAATATACGAGGTAGAAAAGTTCTAAATAAGATAATTGTGTGAAGTTTTGAGTAATAAATTGACACTGTGTCACATTATCGTATAATGTAATGAGTAGGTAGACAATAACTTAAAACTTTACGTCATGCAATAGCCAATAAGGCGTTAACAAAACAAAAAAACAAATGCATTGATAAATAATAACATACTAACATAATATGATATACCTAACTATGATATATGGATATCTTAATATCTAAGTGTAATAAACTAAAAACCTATACTAACCTAGTACGATAATATTATTACCTTTTAAATAGCTGAATATTGATTGTTGGTGAATTGAACACTGTAAAGTATATTATCATCTCAGTATTTGCAGATCTCAGTAAAAGTAAGAACATGTATAAAATTATCAAAATAAACAAAAAAGTATTCATTCAAATTATCAATTTAAAAAAATTTTTAAATAGTTTTGATTTTTAGGTAAAATATATTACGTTTTGTCTACAATAAATTAATTTAAGGGGGACGAGGTGGCCGAGCGGTCTAACGCGACGGATTCGGTACAGCTGGTCCGAGTTCGATCCTCGACCACTGGGCGGCATTTTTCTCCGTGCAAGTCACGGTGTCCGGAGAACAAGTGCCGCCATCCCCCCACCCCGGGGCACGGCAAAAACCTACGGGTGCCCCATTAGAAATTCTGCCAAACACAACACACACGTGTACCAACCTACCCAATATAAGAAACCTACAGTGCCCTCCCCACACCCAATGGCCTATGTTGCCGCGGGTTACCCAATAAAAAAAAAAAAAAAAATTAATTTAAAATTTACATATTTAGATTTTATTTAAGTATGGTTTTTTTAAATGTATATATAAGTATAAATTTATTTACTTTCATTATTTTACTACAACTAGTAACATATTCACTCAACAATTCATCAAGTGCATCGTCTTACTGACGAAATCTCTGCTCTCGAAAACAAAGAATACTTTTCCGGACTTTTTTTAGATACTGCCCAAGCATTGGATAAAGTCTGGCACGACGGCTTACTATACAAATTAAAACTCTTCATGCCAGCTCCCTACTACCTTATTATCAAATCTTATCTACAAAATCGTTCGTTTGTCGTACGACAGGGTAACGATATCTCATCTACTCACTCGATATATGCTGGAGTCCCACAGGGTAGTGATTTATCCCCTGCAGATCTATATAATGTATTCACAGCAGACATCCCTCAACCTAGTAACACCCTTCTTGCTACATACGCTGATGACACAGCTATTCTTTCCTCCAGTCCAAATCCTATCCTAGCTTCAGCTGCACTCCAGGATCATTCTAATAAAATAGACGAATGGACCAAAAAATGGAAAATTAAAATTAATACAGGTAAATCTGTGCAAGTTACTTTCACGTTAAAACAATCTGCCCGTGAGTGCCCTCGATTAATCATGAACAATGCCCCCATCCTTATCCAACCCGAAACAAAGTACTTTTAGGCATAACACTTGATAAAAGACTAACCCGGGGTCCCCGCCTTAAAGAAAAAAGAAAATCAGCTAACAATAGACTTCACCTCCCCCGACCACTCCTTAACTCCAAAATACCACTACAAAACAAACTTATTATACATAAGTCAATCATAAGACCAGTCCGGTCTTATGGAATAGCAATCTGGTGTCCAGCCAAGCCCTCGAACATCGGGCCGATTCAGGCTTTTCAATAAATTGCGCTAAGGTTAGTAACCAAACCCCCCTGGTACGTTTCAAACTCTACCTTACACGACTTAAAAATAACAACTACCACTGAACTAGCCAAAACAATGTACAAACGTTTTCACCAAAATTTAAGCGCGCATAGCAATACTTTAATATCACACATGTCCTCCCCCACCCTCCCAAAAAACCTGCCACGTAGACTAAAGCGTAAATGGTGTAGAGACCTATTAAATTAGTAAAGGAGGTGTTACCATTGGGTTTCTTCAGTAACACGATAGTCATGTTACTTTATTCTGTTTTTTTTCTATCTGATTTGCCTATTGTAATTATTGTGTACAGATTGTAAATTGTTTTTCTTAATAAAAAAAAAAAAGTTACATATTATTATTTACTTGCTTAAGTTTAATTAAATAAACATAAGATATTAATACATTTTGTTATATAATTGCACAATTAATTGGTAGTTATGATACATTAAGTACCTCTTAGAGTTAGGTTAGGTTAGGTTAGGTTAGGTTAATGACGAGATTTTCTGAGGTGACCTAGATATTACGTTTAAATATTATAACATGTAAATTCACTCTAATTTTAGAAACTACAGTGTAAAATGTATTATTGTGAACGTACAATTTGCCATTTTGTACGTTTGTAAGATGGATACGACAAATTCCCTAGTGGCGTCCTCTTTACAAAAACACATTTATGATATTTTATAGACTTGTCTTGTAGATAGAGGTAAGATAACAATATTGGAGTGCTATGGTTTTTTTTTATCACTGAAAAACGAATAACCGAAGGTAACTTGAAATGTTCACCAAATGTCCTCATTGAACACTTTAAATTAAAATCAAAAAACTTGGAAACCTTTAAATAATACCGAAATCAAAATTTTTCAAGCACTGCATAATATTCTCCAAGGCTACGTATTATAACGATTACACATCTGTTTGAAATGCAAAGAGCATCTGTTCAACTTGCATACTATTTATTATTTTCTCAGGTGTTAAAAAGTGGAAAAATATCAAGTATGCGAAATTGTTTTTAATATTATATGCATTTTAATATTTTCATTTTTCATCGTAAAATGTATGAAGGTTATATTTTGTTGATTTGATTATTCGAGTAAAGATAACTTATATTTGAAACGGTTTTAATATGTTGACGTAAACGGTTATAGTTTGCTTGATATAAATTTGAAAATAGTATTCAACCATAGTTGGGAGACTTAACAGCGAATCATAATCACAAGTAATACAAAAACAGAAGTACTCTTCGCAGTTATTCAAACTCATAAAATGTCACTTTTTTTATTATATATATATCCACGGCCATTGTTATCTTAATCGTGGTACCTATATATTGACACAGCACTAACGATTTTTACAGCTAAGTATTAAGTATTTAGTAGGTATGTTTCGTAAAACCATTGCTAGATGGTCATACTGATTTCATACTTAATTAGTGATTATCAGTATTTAATTCCGAATCATGATATAAAGAATATATTATATCTATATATATAAAAATAAGTGTAAATTTTGAATAAATTTTAAAACTAAAGATCCACCTAACCGATTTCGAAAAAAATTTCAGGACATATTGAGATTGATATGTAAATGGTTTCTGTGAAGTTTGTACGCTGTGGGCTAAGTGGTTCCGGAGTAATGGCCTCTTAAGTGCACACCTGGTGACATGACCAAAAACAACAACAACGTCTATACAATTATTTGTATCTATATCTATAACCCATAGCAACCATTAAAAAACAAAAATGCCTATGACACTCACAAAGAATGTGGCTTTGTATTGGTGAAAGAATTTTCGAAATCGGTTCAGTAGTTCCGGATAGTTTATCCCGAACATACAAACAAACGCTATCGTTTTGTATATTAGTATAGATAAAAATGAATGTTTGTGTGTAGATAAGACCTCTGGGAAGGAGATGGGCTAATTTAAAAAGTGTTTAATTTGTTTTTTTTTTTATTTATCGGATTTTAGTACGGTTGCGTTAGGCTTTTGTATTAATTGATTATATTAATCCTCCGTAGGTGGAATTGAGTAAAAATGACAAACTTGGTACAATTTTTATACTTTAGAGTTAAATCATACACTTACGTACGGGGTCCGCGATCTACCGCAGGTAGATTACCTACCTGATGATATACTGCTGCGAATCAGGATTTTTTATTCCGGGCAACAGAAAAATTAAGATAAATTTTGAACACCAAACACCATACACCGAATATTAAATAACGAATTGAACAAAGTTTGAGTCGTATAGAATTGGTACATTTAACGGGCAACGAAGTGCCAGCGGGATCAGCTAGTATATTATATAAGAAAGGATAATTATTATGTAGGTAATTTGTATAATGTACTATATGTAAGAGATATTTCTATAATATTTGTCATTGACTCTTAACTAAGGGGAGGTGTTTTCTGTACTTTCTACTATAGTATTAAATTAAAATTAGTTTTTTTTGTTTCGTGAAATATTTCAAAAAAATAAATTTCATGAAATTTCAGAACCCTAGGTACATCCGTGCATTAGTTTGTGATTTAATATTATTGAATCGTAAAATTTTCATACCCGCTTCATTATGCTACCGTGGCATGCATTGGATTTAATTTTAAATACACATTATTTACTCAGGCGTTAAAATATAATAATAAAATATATGGCGTTCACCGAAAAATAATATTGTTCTCTTGTTTGATACGTAAACAAACAACTTATGGCGAACATTATATTTTATTTTGTGCTGAGGGGTATGGGCTAGGAGCAGATTTTAAAAAAGAAATCGAAAAATACTATTTTATTTTATTCATTGTTTAACGTTCAACGTTCAAAGTTCACATTTTTTTTTTTTAGTATCTTATTATATCCAATCAAAATTACTATGTTTTTTAAGCATTGTTTAATAATGTTTACATATTTTGTAGTAATTGCAATTTGGGTTATGCCAGCTACTTCTAAAAACGAAAAAGATGATTTAAAACGTATGTATTAATTTACTGATATAATAGAATGATTATATTTGCTTTATAATTTTTGATTGTGTTGATATTTATCAACAGCAATTTGTAAATTTTTTTAGAGTTAATTTAAAAATGTAAACTATTTTTTTATTATGTTATTATTACTTTAGAGAAAACATAATGTATGTCATTTATTAGATTTTAATCATACACAATACATGGTGTGTGATGTGTAAATAGCAAAAAGTTTATACCTACTGGCTACTACACTTAGTGTTATAAAAAAAAATAAAAATAGACATTTTTTTTGATTTTTGAGGAAACTTCTAAAATACTTTCTGTACATAAAATATTATGGAAAAAGTAATTCCAGTATATCCAGCTGAAGTATATTTATAAGTTATTACAAACGTCATACCTTATACAATTGGTTGACACATTGGAGAAATTCGTTTTTTCTTTAGTAAAAAAAAAAAAACGATGAATTTATATTATCAATAACAACTTAATTCATTTGTTTTCTATTTAATATGCTTAGAAAATAACTTATATTGTAATTTAATAATTGATTGAGATATACAAAATCATAGGATGGATGGTTAACATTATGTATAGTCTTATAATTATTATGTGAACATTATTATCGTAGAAATATAAAATATTGACTAATAAAAATGTTTTGTTTTGTTTTTAGGGTCTTGTCGATGTAATATTTTTAACTAATAATTAATAAACAAATATTTATAGTATTGCACTATTCCACATAATTAAAATTAAAATGTTGATAAATTATTATGTGTTTATGATCGAGATGAATGACCATCATCCCAATCTTTGTCCATGAAACGAAAGCGATAAATTCCGAATCTACTTTTGATTGACGTTGATTTCCATTTTAAAGTAGATTTGTCGTATACATAAATTATTGTAGGCTATAGCTTTAGATAAGTATCTTCAAACGTGTGTACCTAAGTGTGTAATGTTTATATTACCTATTTTATGTTATCTGTTATGGCTTATATCAATTTTTGATATTTCCTGAATAAAATTTTCAATTTAAGTAAAAGTAATATAAAATCATAAAATATACAAATGTATTCCATTTCCAAGTGTATTTTTCCATAGCTAATAGTCTTTTGAGAAGAAGTAAGGGCATTGAAGGTCGAATAAATTCATAAAGTTGGAAAACAATATTGATATATCTCATAGTATTTTTATTAGTTAGTTATCATTAACATAGTATATAATAAATGATTGATTGTACTATACAAATTATTATTTATAATCATTAAAATATACTAAGTATTATATAGTTAATTTGTACATAAGAAACCGCGACAGACCCATTTGTACTGGCCAATTTGTTAGACCAATACCGCCGCGGATTTTATAAAGATGAACAATTACTAAATATTTAATAACTCAAAAAATTATACGCTATTGGTCTTTTAAACAAGATTGAATGGTCCATAATATTAGTTTATTAGTCCATTTTATTGTATATGTAACTCAGACATAGTTTTATATAATTTAATATGGATTATTAAAAAATTTAATAGATTTTATTAAATATGCTGGATTTGAAGGTAAGTTAATTGTAATTAATAGATAGGTACCTAAGTAATTTTATTTTTATTACATCCTTTTTTTTTAAGTATACCTATTCGATGTAATTATAATTATTGATTTTACGATATTCAATGTAAATTTAAGCTATTTTAATTTTACATAATATTTGGATGGTTGCCGATAACACAACAAAATATTTATAAATCCTATTTAGTATTGTCTGACATCAAAACATTGCATGGATGGTAAAAAGTATGGTGTTTTCCGGTTCCGGGCTTCCATAAAATTATCATAAGTCATTCGTGTATCGTGTTTATTATTTAATCAGTAATTTGAGTTTTTGTTTCTATCTTTTCTCACACAAATAGTTTTTATTTATTTATTTCGTAAATATAGCAGACAGCTGTTATGAAAAATCAATGTTAGTAAAATATAAATCGTAACGTGTACTAGTTGTTAAAACAAAAAAAAAATATAGTTAATATCTTATCCCGGGTACTTTGTTGGCAAATCGTAAAAAAAATATGATTGTTCAACTCCTTTTAGGCGTAAATAATTTCTACTAATTATTTCTCCTGTAACCAATAGTAACTATTTATAAACAAAATTCTCCTCCTTAAAGCTCAGGATCTCCGTTTGAGCACCTCTCCGGATTAGACCTAGGAGGATGAAAAATACTTTACGACCTATTATTATACCTATCTGCAAATATACAAAAAAATGTCATTAAAACCGTTTGAGCCGTTTTGGAGGAGTTCGGATACTAACGACGTGACACGAGATTTTTATTAGATAGATATTTACAGATTGTAAAAGCTTATGTTCAATTATTGTATCCACTCCAACGTATTGATCTTCGCCGCATGAATTTATTCCATACTTTGACCAAATTCTATCACAATAATATGTATTATATTCCATAGTTTGCTTGTTGTAACTTCAGTCACATGCATGCCTGTCCTTTAAACCCCATTGGGGGACATCGTGGTGCCGCACCAGCCATTTCCTGTTCAAATTAGGTTAAGTATTATGGACCATATCCCTCGCGTGGTAAGCTTTTGCCTGTGCCACCTATATTCAGGTCAGGCACAAGACTGCTATTTGTGATATCTGTTGTTGTTAAATTTTTACGCTACTCGTTTGTGCCATCAAAGTTTGATATTTCGAGTTTCGTTGTTGTACTCCAGGGAGGTTTTCTTGATTTTGACCTTAAACTGTGTGTATTACTCAACGTTTGATATAATACCGAAGATTGAAACTTGCCAGCTTTGTTAATAGTTTTAAGTAGTACCTCTCTATTGCTCTGGGATGGTGGTAACATAGCGTGCTTCTCACTGTTTCACTGATTATCATCATTGCACTATTTAACAGGGTTTCTATTTTGTTCACATGATTACTATTACACCAGACCATAGTCTGATGTACTTTATGGTGTATACTAAAGCCATAGTTCCCGTTCTAAGAGTGATAGCATCTGCTTCCTAGCTCGTACCAGCAAGTTTCTGTATCAGGTTAATGCGTGAGCGGAGTTTCTTAGTAGTTTTCTCAATATGTTTTAAAAGGTAAGTGAGTGGTCTAAAATAATTCCCAGGTACTTAGAATTGAAGCTATGTTGGACTTCTACACCATTGAATACCACTTCTAATTCTTCAGGTGCTTGCCTATTATTGAGGTGGAATGCACCTAACCTCAGTTTTCATCGGGTTGGGTCTTAACCTCCATTTATAGAAATAACCACTTAACTTGGCAAGGTCATCAATTATTGTACTACTACCATCTTTCAAATCCTGGCTCTGGTGGACGATCGAAATATCATCAGTAAGTTGAAATTTAAGCCTTTTTTTGTCGGGTTTTAATGGTTATATATATATATATAATATCGTGTAAATACAGGTAAAACAGAATTGTCACATGTACTGATCGTTGGGGGAGGCCATTATTTTCCGATCGTCACTTGCTTCCCTTGCAACCTATAAAAACTTAATAGCGACGGTTAGTGAGAATGTTTTCTAAAAGTGTTATTAGATTTTTACATGGCACGACTTTACTAAATGTATTCATGAGGCCATTTCTCCAAACAGCGTCGTACCCCGCAAAAATGTCGGCGAATGCTGCACTGGTTTTTAGTTTATTTTAAGATCCAATTTCTATTAAAGCTGCAAGTGCAAGTATTTGTTCTTCACACCCCTTATTTTCCCTATAAATCCTACCTGTTCAATGGTAATTATCTTGTCGATATAGTGTTGTATGAAATCTAAAATAACTCTTTCCAGTAGTTTGAATGGTATACCCAGGAGTGATATAGGTTGAAAGTCTGCAGCGTTAAATTTATCTTTTCCGGGTTTAAGAATGGCTAGACGTGTAGTACTTAGGTATTATACAAATAGATATCATACTAGAATCATACATTTTCAGATACTTCTAATGATTTCAATATAAGATTGACACATTCAAGTATGTATTTGAAACTAAGTAATTAATTTATACAATTATAAGTAAATTTAAAATGGAAACATCATATATCATTGCTGCAGTCAACATTTTTGTGTATGAAACATTTTTGTTAATGTGGTGTTCTTTTTTTTTTTTAGAAACCAATTGTATGTATTTCATTGTTTTATTATTAATTAAGTTAGTTAGTTTTAATTTAGTTAGTTTTAGTTTTAATTATAAAACTTTTAGAATGAAATTTGCAATAGTTCTGTAAACTGTAGACTTTATCAATCTACAGTTTACTGTATTATGATTTTTCTATAATCAGGTTAGGTAAGTAATTATTATTTAGCTGTTACAGTCCGGCTCACGAAAAGTGAGCGCCGATGTCAGTGCTACAAGTGGCAAATTTCCATTAGTTCTCATAAAAATAATAGGAGAGCTTTTTAAAATTATGTAAGTACAGTCTCTACTAAACAGTTGCAGACCACAATAAAACGTATAAACAGAGAACCACTGGTACCTAAGATATTTGGCACCGTCCATCATAGTTTAGATACAAAATTTGAATAGAAGTTTTCACACGTGTCCCCACCTAGCTATAACATACAATAAAAAGTTTGGCGAAACGGAATAATGGTTTTTTATGAACGTTTGAACTTATAATTTTTACGATATTTGATATCCAGCGGTAAATTAACGAAGTCTCATTAATCGATTTTGATATTTCGTTGTATATCCAAAACTGTATATCGTAGTCCATAGACTATTGAAATATTCACAAAATATCTATAGTAGCGTTTTCCGTACATAGTAACATTTTCAAGCTATATCTACTCTTTTTGAGCTATGTATAGCCACCATGAGAAACTTTTAAAATGTTGTAAATTATTTTTCAGTTAGAAATACCTAAGCATTTTTCTTTTCATTGCTAACATTAGAAATTTTAGTAGAAGATTCCCCATAAGCTTTTCTCCTTCTATCAGAAAAAAAATAATAAGTCCACCGGAAAGTAAAGCTGTTTATAGATAGCAATGAGTTATTTTATGCTAGGATGACACAACGTCACCACTCTGAATAATTTTTTGCAAGCAATGATTTATCATTGAATTCAAATATAACACTTACATGACAACGACATGCTTGACGAGTGACAACTACACTGCACAGCATAGCGGCACCTACTTGTCCACCTTTTTTTTTATATATATTTTCCAACGCTTTCGAAAACTATTGGTTATTTTAAATTTTGACCTGAATCACCAACTGGGTTCACTTCTTACCATGCACAGAATCGTTTTTAATCGCCCACCTATAATGATTATTACCATTGAATTCATTGATTAACACACCTATTACCGTATTATTATACTAAAATATTGGAATTTTAATAATAGTAATTTATTGATAAACAATATTATAATATGTGTACTAGAAACTATCGTATTCATTAAAAACTATATATTTGTTTTTATAGTTTTACCTGCAGGTAAATATATTTTTGCTTTTTATGATTTGACTTAATGAAGTCGGAAAAAAATGGTTTTTGAGGGGTGTAAAAATTGACTCTCTAAACTCCCCTATAAATTACAATTAATGTAATCGTGGACTTTAGTTACGTCATTTTATTACAAAATAGTTACAAGATTTTGAAAAAAAATGCGTACGAACATTCTGAACTAAGTGGCGTTTCTAAGATATAATTTTGTATTGTGTCATAAATCTATATATTTTGTTAAAATAATTTACTTTTATGTTAACAATATTAGAATTTTTTATACTGAGTAATTCGATAGGTGCATGATAATTATAATAATTTTCACAAGTAATAACTTATTTAAAAAATTATTATTATGTATATTAATTTGTAAATTTTATTTTACTAAATAGGTATGATAGTTTATTGATCTCCAACTCAACAAAATCATAATCAAATACATTTGTTGTCATGCATTGTAATTAATTATGTAAACGTTCATAATGTGGTCAACTAAATAATATAATTTATGTCTTTTTATTAAGTGGCTCATGCAAGTATGTCAAATGTCTATAATTTTTTCATAATATTATGTTTAATAAGGTTTATTGCAATTAATATAAGTAATAAAAATTAACTGCACCTATTTGTTTTTTTATTATCTAGATTCATTACTAAGTACGTAATTTTTGTGTTTTTAATATTGTACATTACGTACTTGCGTGCTACACGCCTATACATTATAGTATTATTTTATGTGATACGTTTCTCATTGTATATTACATAAACCATTGTTATTTTCACAATTTCCATCCTAATTATACATAAACAGGATACTTTATTAATGAAAACAATCAAATCCGTTGTATACATTTTTTTATTCTTATTTTTTAATTATTTAACATCAATTGTCACAATTAAATCATAAAACCATATTATTTTTGTAGTAATTTTAAGTATGATTTTTTCAAACCATAAAATACAAATAACAGATAGTGACTAACAATGTAGATTACACACATTTATGATAGATTATTGAACGGATTATATTAATGCTATTAAGCATATTTTTTTTTATGACCAGCGTTTTTGGAAAAAAATTATTCATTATTCAGTTTTAAAATTATTATTATTATTAATTTTTAAAATAAATGTCTATACTATTGTATATTGTTGAGTTTTCTATAGCATTTCATTATTATAATATTTTTTTCTAGTTGAATGTCGTACGTACATTTTTGTTTTTATTATATTATTGAAATAACTAAATATATTATTTTAATCTGTGTTGAGCATAATGAGAGTCAAATGGAGGGGGGGGGGGGTTGAGGAGTAAATATTGAATATCACACTTCGGATTTTTAATATTAAATTAATAATAGGCGGGCAAGTGGGTGTCGCTTTGCTGTACAGTAGGCTACGAGTGAGTCACTGTAACGGATGGTGTTAAATTTGAATTCAATTATACGTATAATATCTTATAATACTTTTTTGTTTTGCAGAAAGTATTGGTAAATATAATATTTTATGTTAATTGTCATACTTCTACTACCACAAACCAAAAAACTAAATGCACCTATCCTTCAAATTTGAAGCATACGAAATAATAATGGTATTTTCAATAATACTTTCAAATGTGCACATATTAATATAATTTAGGAACCTAGTCTATAATATTATGAATATCCGTACAACAGAATTCATACATTTTCATTAGTGGTACCATTGATTATATAATGGTTTGTATTTTTAACCTATATGTACAAGCAGCGATAAAAAAAGTACGAGAAGAAATTTAAGTTTAGTGATAAAAATAATGAGAAGAAAGAATAGATATTATGCTACGATTTGCAGATGGCCATGGGGTAATAATAGACAATGGAGAGAACTTACAGAATATTTTAGAAATGATGGACTTCACAATGAGAATATGAATACAATATGAAAATGAACAACGCAAAAACTTAAGTCGTTGTTTGTAGCCGCAACGAAGGTTCCTAAACTCAAAGAACACTACATAGCACAAGTCGTTGTTCGACTGGCAAGTGAATGAATATCTGGTAAGTAAGATGACCGAAGACGGCCGTCCGTGTAGTACCAGGGAGATAATAAGTAGAATACATCAGGCTGAATTGAGTGAATATGCATTTCGGAGCAAGAAAAATATGTTTACATTTAGAAATATTTACATAAATGTAAGGAAAACCGTATTAAATGCCTATGTTTTTAGCATAGCATGGTATGGTATTGAGGCATTAGGTAAAAAAGAAAAAAAAATAGAGTCCTATTGTTTGAGACAATACTGAAGGAGGCTGCTTGAATAAGCTGGACAGAACACATAACAAATGAAGAAGTTTATCGAAGAGCCGGAGAAACAAGAATCGGTCCTTAAAAACAAGAAGAGACAAGTTAATAGGACACTGCATACTGCGCCATAACAGTCTTGAGTCTACTTAAGAAGGTGCCATTGGGTGTAGTAAGAGATAAGGACTGCAGATAGTATTGTGAACTAAAAACGAAAGCTGAGAAGTGTCAGGAGGGAAAAATTGCTGCAAACCAGCCTTTGGGCAGTTAACAAAAGTAGCATAAAATAATCAATGGTACCTAGAAATAAGAAAAGAGGTCCATCACATTGACGATCACTACACATTTTATATTGTTTATAATTGTAGACATTATTAATAACTATCTTATATTATTATTTATCTGTTTTTTTTTTTTACAGAAAGAATGTGTAAGTATGTTTTATATTTATTGTCCTATACTTATTTTATCTTCTTCTGGAATGACCCGATGACAAATCCAAAATTAATTAGAACACAGTGTTTTTTTTTGAGATTAATAACGATTAAAATCAAAAATTGTTTTTGTTTACAAATGGTTAATATTGCCAATGGTTACTCGGAGCAGATGAGGTAAAAGCCTGCACCAGATCGTCCCTTTATGGCCTCGAATAAAGAAATGATATCTTAAAACAAAATATACGAGAGTTTAATGTATTCGATTTTGTGAAAATGACAAATTGTGCTTAGAGACATCAGGAAACTTTAGAAAGTAGTTACAAAGACTTTTGATTCATAATAAGTGCTATTTTCAGTCCAAGAGCGTAGCCAGGAGGGATTTTTTAGTATTAAAATACCCGCATTGGTTGTTTAATTAAAAAATAAATTAGATGTGTGAACAGCCCTCCCCCTTTCCCAATTTGTGTTTAGATATTAAATTAAAATACCCCCTCCCACACACCACATTGATTTAACCGTATGGTATTTAATATGATAAATTTATTATTAAGTTTGGAATAACATTTCATAACAGTCTGAAAGAATTTTCTTCCCCAAACTCTATAATTCTTATTTTAGTTATGATATAAACAAAATATACTTATAATATATTTACGGATAAATGATGTAGGTAAGTATATAATTATAAACTAATCAAACATTATAATTTACAGTAACTTCGTGTACGTATTCTTTATTTATTTGTTTATAATATAACATGTGAATGGTAATGGTATGTTGTGTGAAACTTATCTTTTAATATCGGAAATCTGGCCAGAGCGAGGAAAGTTTAAGTACAACAATAGTATAATATTGTTTTATTTCGTGTCTTGGAACAGTAAAAATGTTTCTGTTTCCCATATTTAGGGTGGTTTTTAGGAGGAAATCATACATAATTAGTATAATATTTGTGTATAAAATTAAAAACAACTAATATCTTTTTGATCCCAATTATTGTAAAAGTATTAAGGAATTAAGGAATATTACATTATTGAGGAACAAAATCGTAAAGCAAAAACAATGAGTTGCTAAATTATAAAAATCATCTCCTACTGAATATATTTTAAATCATGAAAATTCATAATATTTAATAATAAACCATAAGTTATAATATATTATATTATGTATTAGTAATAATAACATTAAAATTATTTTTTTTTTCAGTAAAAAAAGGTACGTAATTATTATGTTGTTAGTCTGAATCCGTAGTTTCATAGTTTTATTTTTGTAAACAAACTGCTTGGAACCAAAAGAGGTTAATTCAATTTTTAGTTAAACCCACATTTTGCATAATATTGTAACAGTACACACACGTCATACTAAAATAACCCTTCTCGAGGCTACCAAAAAACCAACATTCGAACATATAACGTATAACATAAACACGGTAGGCAAGCGATTGCACACTACCAAACAACGTGGTGGTATTAACTTGCCTCAGCGCGAATGTAAAAACCAACTAACGTCGACAGCCAAAGACTATAAATACAGGTGCATCTCACAGGAGAGATCTGGTCGAACCATGTTAAGTACTCAAGAGTCACACCCAACATATGGCCAAATATAATTTCAACATTAACCAGAGCCTAATAGCCCGGCGCTTCCCTGTAACCTGTGTAGTACCACCATAGTACGATTACATTGTTCGTTAAAATTTCAATGTTCAATATATACATACTACCAATTCTCCTATGTGCCACTGCAGCCTGCTGCCTCCATATAACCCCAAAGAATTGGAAGAACAAAGAGCCCAATAAGAGGCTCACGGCAGTTCATCAAAAATGTCACCATCCGCTGTTTGGTTGGGATTCAGAAAGTCCAGAATGAGGTGAACCACCATAAGACTTTTCCATTAAGCTGACCATTGATTTTATCCAAACATAAATATACTTAGTCTAAACCCAGAAAACCTATTCAGAACAAATAACTCATGACCAGTTACTGAAAACAGCCAGCATCGACAAATCATGTAGAACATTACACTGGAGGTAAGAATTAAAAACCTGGTACTCCATCATTGGAACCTGGTCTAAATTCAGGTTGTTTAGTTACAACTGACTTATCATAATTTGCGTTTTACGTATTTTGTTGTTGTTTTAATTTATATTCAACATGGTTTAGAAGTTTAGGTTTCAATATAGACAGAGCTATAAATGGTATTTTTGTTCTCAGCAGTGTAACGTCTCATCTTCACCTGGACTCTTACCCGTTCAGGTGTCATTCTGTTTATATTAACGAGATCTCAGAGACTCGACCTCGGTGTGTGATATTATAACTAGAGATCAGGGTTGCCTTATGTGAAGCAAAGTACTCAGTGTAATATATATATATGTATATCTGTTATTGAATATTAATGTATTATTATTATCTGCTACAAGTTACAACATCGAAAGTATACTTATAACTCCGGGTTACCGATCGGGCCATGGTGTGTCGTGGGTGCCAAATGTGGGTTGAGCTGGTCGTCCGCAGGTCCTCTTCAGGTCGTTGTCAGCCCTCGAGTTCCACTATCGACCGCCGACTATTACTCTTCATTCTTGACCATCCAACTATCAACCGCCGACTATAGACTCTATCGACTACCTGGTGTCCGGGTCGGTTATTTACACGATGTGAGCTAAACATCGCGTCAGCATAATATATATTTCATACATATATACACATAAGTCATTACTAACACTCAGCATATTAGCCGTGCTCAACGTAGGGAGTAATGTACGATGTCGATGACGATAATCGTTACAGCAGTCTACTGTAGAGTAATTCTGAAAGAGAAGCCTGTAAACTGACTATGGGTGTACATCTGTACCCTAAGAGCATTGTTTCAAAATCAATTCCAGTTTCTAAAGATTTTTTTAACAGTTTTTACAAGTCCGTACTGATCTTTCAGCAAAACCAACGCTCTGAGGGTAATGTGGGATTGAACTGACTAGAGTTAAATTCCAGTCTTTAGAAGAAGATGTGAATTAAAAAGAGTTGAAAGGCATATTATCCGCAATGAATAGCCTAGGGATGCCACGAGTACTCAAAGTTATATTTTTGTATAACTTCTTTAACTGTTAGAAGAATACAAGAACTGTCGAATGCATCAATAACTGATTTTTATATTTCATTATTATTATATTATTACTGATTATTATTTTAACATAATAATAATAATGAATGCGTGAATACGAAGTAACATATTAATATACAAACATAACCTATAAAATATAAACCAAACAAGTATAACATTACAATATTACAACAATGCGATAATACAAATATACAAGTTTTAAATTGCTCTATTTCTGTCCTGAAGAATTTTATATTTTTAGAAACCATATTTTGGTTCCAAGCTGACGAAATGCTAAGTACTAGGATTACTTTAAACTTAAAGTCCATATACCTGGTAGATATTATTGTTGTTTCATTAGTTTATCATACCATGATTATATTTTTGATAGTTAACTTCAATATTAAAATAAGTCTATTACAATAATATTGTGTTAATATTTCACAATAATTTTTTTTTCCTGAGCCTTTGTTTTAATATTTGTAGACAAATAATGTGATTATTTTTAATATTTTTTCTTGTTTTCCAGGTATGAAACATTTTTTGTTATTTATTTCATTGATCTTTATAATTAATTTTTGTTTGAAAGTTTCTGAATACATTTACGAAAGCAGTATTTTTCTTTGCCCAAGCAATATGAAAATTATAGATAATAAACTTTTCAAATGTAAAACACTCTTTAGACGTTACAAAAAATATACATTATGGGTGACTGTGATTTCACTGAATGAATAGCGATTTTACGTCAGCTACATTGTGTGTAGCTATAATTATATTTTCTTGACTTGGTTTTACTTTGTAATTCTGCTAACGTTTTCAGTATGGCCGATAATTAGTGCAAACATTTTGTGTATGTACTTGGCTATTCAAAATATTTTCTTTTAAGCTCAATTTTCATTGAAAATGTTTTATTTCTTCATAATTTTTAGCGCATTCGGGCTAGTCGATGGGGCCAAACATTTTATAACCTTTTATTTTTATAAATATTCTGCAGGAGTGATTGTGATACAAAGTTGAAAGTTGAATATATTACAAAGAATTACACATTTATTATAAATAATTAAGAAATAAATAAGAAATGAATAAAGTAAGAAATGTCTATTCAAATTATATTGCTACCAAAAACTATTATGTTTCAAAGTTGGTCTCCTACTGAACATTATGTAAATGTATTGGGAACTTTTAAAATAAATCATTAGATTTTCCTCTTTAGTCATACAATTTTATAAATATTTTATAATAATTATACTTATACATTATTACTGGGTATTTTCTTTCTAGAATTTGGTAATTTGATTTTATTTTTATTAATAATTTTATTTTATACAATGAATTAGATGAATCTTACATACCTAACGTGTTATGTGTACATAGTTTAAGACTCCAATAATGTTTATATTATTGTATTAAATATAATTTAGATAGTGGGTGTGTATTTATTTTTGAAGTGCCTACATTCAATTTTCAGAATTCATAAAAAAAATGATATTACAACTTTTAGAGCCGTTTTTTTTACACGGAGTATGGCGGAGTTGTTGTGATTAATTATATCTAAAATTTTCTATTTTATTTCAGTTTATACAAGTACGTAATGCGTTTTATTTTGTAAAAGATATTTGTCTTATTCATGGTCTCTGCTCTTTATTATGAGAAGTAAGAAATGCATGGATTTTACGACGATATTGTTTCTATTTACTAACGGTATACGCTAAACTATATAACTTTCAAACCGATTGCACACGAAGCATATATCGTTATAAACTTATAGTTTAATTATCTGCCAAACTGATGGATCGATCACGTCGCATAACACATAACAAATTGAGTTTGTAGTTCTAAACTGTTTCATAATCAATACGTCGGTAGTGGAGCTTAAAGTTTGCGCATAAGTGTGTTTGACAAATTAAAGCCTTCCAATTTTTTTGGCTGATTGCGCGTCGTATTTTAACAGGTGGTTTACACGTTAAGTCTTAATAAGCTTATTTCACACTATACGCGTCCAACGCTATATCATTACATAGATTGTGGGTTCGATACAACGAAGATACTGCTATTATATACGATATATTACAATAATATAATTCTGGTTGCGCGTAAAACCAATTCATTGATGTCTTTGAGGACAGTGGTTGTATTTCTAAGGAAATCGTATACCTACTTGTATAACATTTATGGTTTTTATTTTTTTAGTCATATTTTAGATTTTCTGTTTATTGTACATTTGTACTAATTTTTTCCAAAAAACAATGAAAATTCTCAAATTGGGTGCGACTTACCTGCTTACTTGGTTATTGTTGTTCATCTTCTAATATTTATTACGAGTGATAGTGGAAAATAATAATAATATTTTATTAACTATGTATTTTCTATTTTTTTTTTATAATTACCTTAAAACCTTACATTAAATGTTAAGCCATATTGAATTTAACATTAATAAATCATCAACATAAGTAAATTGTAATCACGCAAACGCTAGACTCCCATCAGTAGATCGTTGTAAAATTCTATGTACATAATGCAATATTTTGTGGAAGGACAATATTAGGTCATCTTTATATTTTTTAGATTATGAAACATATAAGGTATACAATTATTTATTAAATAGTATGTTTGTTATTTTATTTCTAGCTATTTATGGTTTGTGAAATTTGTATTTTGTATTTTTATAAGATGTTCATTTTTCAATTAAAATTATGTGATTTTCGTCTCTTAAATCGTAACTTTTCTAATGATCACCGGATCTTCAAATGTTTACTTACCCGACGAGTACCTACCATTATATGAAGGAAACCGTTCAGACATGGGTTATAACTCAACTTTTGGTATAACTATTATTATTACCTTTGTATAACATGTTGGTTCATATAATATGAAATATAAACAAATGTTTTAAAATGTATTATTTATCAATATTTTGATCGATTTTAAATAATTACCTAGTCTAATAGAACATTTTATAAGCATTTGTATATTTTTATTGTTCTATATATACAATTTCACGGTAGGTCCATTAAAAATAATATCACATTAATAAAAAATTATTATTTTTTTTCTTCTTTTTTAGTGAATTTTGTGGACAGTACGTATATTATGCCTATTAATTTGAATGTAATGTAAAATGTATTTGTAACTATTGAGTTGAATTTTTCACCATCAAAATTGTCAAAACATGCGTTTCAAAATCTTTAAAGTATAATTTATCTGAGCATTTAAATTTATTTAAAACACTTATATAAGCTATAAAATCAACTAATCAAAATTTTGATTCGTGTAAAGAATACGATATATTATACCTACAAGCGATAATGTTGATATAATAAAATGTCGAATTGTAAAAAAAAATAATATTAACTGCATACTCTAATATTTACTTGATATACTGAAATACTTACATCCTTTCGAAAATATTTTTTGCTTTAAATTTCTAAAGCTTAACTCGCAATCTTAATGCTGATAAATAATCAGTCCAATAAAGTCAATCATATTATATATATATATATATATATTAATCATCTATATGTAACACAGTTTTTTATATATCAAAAATAATGATTGGAAATTCATCCACAGGTAGTATGTTATATTTATTGTATCCGCAATGCGAATGTCACCTTTTTAGGTTTCGTCCGCAACTCAATTGGTTTTTATTACTTTGCCCGCAAAGAAGAAACACCGTAAATTATGGATAGTTCCAGATAAATAAATTAACGCTACTCCATTCGATTAAAGAGTTACGTCCTGTCATTTTTCAACGTAAAAAAACAAAAAATGTTTAGTTGTTTGATGAAATACAGAAACATTTTTTTTTTTTCATTAATTAATTAATATTGTATTTGTGCATAAGTAAGCTGATGAGCCCTGTAGGTTTCAAATGAATGCGGAGATTCACCGATGTTTAATATAATTAAAAAAATACGTTTAATAATTCGACGTTTCACCTGGTGAATAATTTGTTGAATATATCGAATATTAATCGACTTAAAGAGTGACTGACATACCTATATTATGTTAGGACGTAGAATGTAGATATACCAAAAACAATTGGAAATTGTCACAATATATTTTATTTTTACAGAATTAGCAACTAAATACAAAGAATATTTGGATGGTATGTATGATCAGTAGGTATTTATAATTAAAATTCATTATGAACAGGTAAGTAGTGTAATAGTATACCATAATGGTTATAAGTTATAAGTCATAACTATAATAATATAGTGTCTATATATAATAAATGTCACACGCAACATGAATGAGCGTAAAGTGAGAATATGGTGTTTGAATGAGGTTACAGTAAAATTGTTTTTATTACCTATACTGAACAACACACGATAATTAAATACAAAAAAAATTATTTGGATAAGAGGTGTTGGTCCCGGCCCAAGTTAGTGACCGATTAAGGCAGCGGTCCAGTAAATGTTGGCTAAGATGTGAGAATAACCTCAAAGTTTTTTCAGCTCAAGTAAATTGTGTGACAAGAATTACAGGACATCCCAGTGGATATAAGGATATTATTAATTGGCGAGTCCGAGTTTTAATTCTTTTTGATAACATTTTTTGGTCTCGGTAAAAAGTATTGGTAAGATTTAACAAGATTGGGACATTCAAAAATTGTTTTTTAGTTTATGATAAGGGTAATAGAAAATTCCAATATTTTCGTTGTAAAAATGAATTACAATCGCTTTGAGTTGAATAAAATGTTGCCTGGTTTGCGGTAAAAGTTGCTCTTCGTAGTTATAATATAGCTACGTATACAATCGAGTTCTACGAAATTGTGGTAGGGCAACTAATGTACGCATTCAAAAGATCTAAAAACCAATTTATTTTGCAGAGATTAATCCAGTTACTGCCTTCTGTGAAACTAAAATTAATGAAAACAGAAGTTATTTTGTGCAATTTTATCGTCCATAAGAAAAATATACGTAAGATGGGATGAATAAAAACATAGTATCTTTTTTTCTCCTTTTTTGAACCTAATTTATTATGAAGTACATAATATTATTGTGCCCTTTAGTCCTAAAAGACACAAACCATAATATTATAATAAACTGCATGAATTTTCCATCTGCACCACTGTATATTGTAATTTGGAACACAATTTTTCTTATTTCCTTTGTATTGTTTAATTACTATATTGCTATTATTAATTACTATTACTATTTTTAAACGTATTTCCTCATTTATCCAAATTCATATAATATGAATTGTGCTTATTGATTAATATACCGTGTTACACAAAAACCCATATATTTTACTTAGCTTGCTAATTATTAATTAAGTTGTTATCTATGTATATCTATTATCTCTATGTATTTAATATATTAAAAAAAATATCGTATCACCACCTATATTATGTTCTTTCACGCTAATCTCCAAAACAGCTTAATCAATAACCCCTCGTTTGGTTCAGCTAGTTATAGGATAGTAGGTAGTTGTTATCTCGATAAATGGCCCTCAATTAATTTATTACAAATGTAAGAGTGGATTTTGGGATTTGCGATGGAAATTTTTGTTTATAAATGGTTGATATTGGTTACAGCTTACAGGTTATAATAGTAACATGAGAAATTAGTATTTGTTTCCATTGGTTCACTCAGGCAGATGAGGTAAAAGCACGCATCAGATCGTCGCGTTATTGATGGTTTCGAATAAATAAATTGCATCTTAAATGAGATAATATGAGAGTTGAATATGTATGCAAATTGCGTAGCTTATGTGGGTAATTACTCAAAAACTACTTAACTGGTTTCGTTCTTGGATTTATCATGAAAATTAAGGGTCCAATGCCAAAAAGTGCATCCACCACAGGCGAATTGTCAACCTCGGTGGGATTAGTTCACAAAACGAGGTAGGTACACCGACTCAAATTTTCAAAGCAAAATATGTAGAACGAAAAACTGCGACAAGTGTTCTTATACATAATCAACACTGGTTATTGGTGCAATTGGCTAATAATTAATATATCCAGTGAATTATTTTGAACAGACAAATAATCATTGCCTTGTCACCTTGAAGTATTTAAGTTATTTATTTCAAAACCATTAATATTTTATTTTTATTAAAAACGTGGTCAAATTTTGTCTTAATTATTGTTCTGTTTGCGGTAAATAGTAAATTTTTCAGAACTTTCCACTTTTTTTAAAATTTTTAACGAGTCTACAAGTGACAGAATAGGAGTTTCAAGCTTTTTGATACTTTCAATGATACGAGTACTTACATGATAAATGTGCATTAATGTAAGCAAGATTATATTTCATAATTCATTAATTTAAAATTGATTGACAATTTTGAATGCTTTTTGCTTAATCGTCCGAGTTTATTGCAATATATTTTTGAACACCTCAAAATTATCTACGCAAACGAAGGCTAACGGCTTTCCATCATTAATTAAATCGTTATTCATCAATGCCACGAAAAATAACTGTCATTTTTTGAGCAATTCGGTTGATACCACTAGGAACAAAGGTTGCATGTACAAGATTCGAATAAAATGGTTTTAAATGGTGTGCAGCTTTCGTCATGATAATGCAAGGAGCCGCATAAGATAACATCTACAAAACTTTGTCACCGGTGTTACCTTCAGGCCACAACGGTTGAAGAGAATCGTTCACGAATTATGCTATAGTTGAATTATTGATTTTTTCGAGAGAACTTTCGATGTTAAACGATACAATGATTTAGAAGGCGAATCGGCACTCAATTTGCCAACAATAAAATAAACATACGTTTTCCTCGAGAATCAACAGGTTCATCAACTTTAAATAATCTATATATATAAAAAAAAGTGTACATTTTGAATAAATTTTATAACTCAAGATCCACCAAACCGATTTCGATAAAAATTTCAGGACATATTGAGATTGGTATGTAGATGGTTTCTGTGAAGTTTGTACGCTGTGGGCTAAGTGGTTCCGGAGTTATGGCCTCTTAAGTGCACACCTGGCGACATGGCCAAAAACAACAACGTCTATACAATTATTTGTATCTATATATATAACCCATAGCAACCATCAAAAAACAAAAATGTTGATTGTGATCACTTCCCTTTTTAAATTAGGCCTATGACACTCACAAAAAATGTGGCTTTCTATTGGTGAAATAATTTTCGAAATCGGTTCAGTAGTTTCGGAGTTTATCTCGAACATACAAACAAACGCATCATTTTATACATTAGTGAAGATAAAAATGAATGTTTGTATGTAGATTGGACCTCTGGGAAGAAGATAGGCTAATTTCAAAAGTGTTAAATTTGTTTTTTTTTTATTCGTCGGATTTTAGTACGGTTGCGTTAGGGTTTTGTATTAATTGATTATATTAATCCTCCGTAGGTGGAATTAAGTAAAAACGACAAACTTGGTACGATTTTGATACTTTAGAGTTAAATCATACACTTACGTACAAACAGCACGGGGTCCGCGATCGACCGCAGGTAGATTTCCTACCTGATAATATACTGCTGCGAAACAGAATTTTTATTCCGGGCAACAGAAAATTTGAGATAAATTTTGAACACCATACACCGAATATTAAATAACGAATTGAACAAAGTTTGAGTCATATAGAATTGGTACATTTAACGGGCAACGGAGTGCCAGCGGGATCAGCTAGTCTGTAATATGATATAAACACACGGTTAATCACCTCCACTTATCATCATATTGTATTATTTAATCAAACTTCCAATTGCACCGCCGATGGTGATTATTATTACGTCCTACCTCTATAGCTGTATATTTAACGCCCGGAAAATCGTTTTAAACTTTCATCGGTTTTGAAACGAAAACAAAACGCGGTCGTTGGTGAAGTTTTTCCGATAAATCGTCCTATACATACCACGATAGTATATAGGACAATAATAATTGTGATGATCGCGGTTTTTCATCCCAATATTATATATTATTATTTTATGGATACACGCGTCATGTACAAGTACGTTATGCCTATATACATCTTATTTGCCCACAGCAGATTAGTGCTGACCGGTAACTACATACATTATATTATACGGACCGACTCGTCTCGCATGCGGAGGGTTCACACGCATTTTCAAAACTCTGCGAAAACAACGATTTTTATGTAAGCTCTGGTCGTGTAACTCGTTTAATATAACGCAGAACTCGGTATATTATATCGTACACGTATAATATAATATCATGTATATATATACCCTGAAATCGGACGATATAACAACAATAATATACCTAGGCGGGCACTATCGCGGTATATATACGGTGCAGCGCAATATCATAAATATCGACCAATATACGTATATAGGTATACCGTATTATCAGTATATTTTATGTAGGTACCAGGTACATCTACCTAGGTCTAATACCCACACTCGCACACACTAGCACGTAAGATGTATACACATGCAGCCCCGTCTCTGGTTAATAACCGCGAGAACGATCTATATACGTATGCGTAATGGCGTCATATATTGCAAAATAAAAACGTATCGCGGTAGTATGATAATAATAATAATAATAATATAAGTATATATTGTACCGCCGTAAGTATAATATATACCTTCACCTGTGCGGCCGTGTATGCGTTATATATATATATATATATTATATTGTGTACATCATTCCGTACACATTAATGCGAGTAATAACATAAATTTATCATTGTGTAGAACGGGGACGAGCGGACTAGTTTGTGAAAAAAAAACGCGAGACGAATTACCGCCGACGGCACCGGAGCTGAATATATATCGCACGATGTGCCGGCTGTATGTACATCGTGTACTTACCATGTGTACATACCCATACGTTTATACCTATACATATATATATACCTATGTCCTATATATATATATTATAATGTGGATCGTACACGCATAAATATCGATCGCTGGACTTTTAATATTATTATTATCATCATCATCATCATCATCATCGTTACTATCTATTTTTACCATTACCGTTTGTCGTAACATATTATACACGACTTATTGCGCCGCGGCGGGTTTCGAGTCTGTGAATAGTATGACATAAATATTATATTATATATATTATACGACTTTGATAGGAAAAAAAAAATAATAATACCTACGACACGCGAGTCGAGACACTGCAATGCCTACTATTATAATTGTAATCTATACATATACTATACGTATGACAATATAATTCCTATATTTTAAGAATGCGATCGGTTTTAAAAATTAAACAATGCGTCTGTTCTATTGCATTCAGGATATAATATTGAGAACCGTCCTATAGAAAATCCCATTCATAACAGTACACGAAGTGCGATTGTATCGATTCTTTATATTAATTTGTATAATGTATACAAACTATTGAATTATGGTTGTAGGAGCTGTCCCCTCCCCCCCCCCCCCCCGGGCTTTTGAGGGATATCGCTGCTTTTTTCAAGGTCCCATATTATCGATCTAGACTCTGGGCACTGGAATCGCCTATCTTTTAGGTAATTTTGTAATCGTAAACTATACAATCGTATTATTTTATTCTAAATAGCCCCGGGCCACCATCAATAGTACTTAACGTTTCGATAACGTACATTTATCCGATTTCGATTAATTTTTCACCAAAGAATTCGTTACATGTCTTCTAAAATTGACCATAATATAATATTATGTATTTGTGCTGCACTGCCTGCTCTCGCAAATATTACTTTAAGACGTATAAATAAGTAAAAATCAGATAATATCTATTTACATATTATGTGTGTTCATGACTGTAATCGTTTCCTTTACCGTCGGGACATTATCCAATATTGTCATATTACTATTGTTGAAAACGACAGACAGTGTCGTCATTAGCTCTTCGATCTATATTTTATTATAATATTATTAACGCAGTAAGTCCGGGCGATCGTCGTTACTGTTATTATGAAATTACTATTATAATATAATGTTATTACGAAAAGACTGCACCGAGAACGCGCGTCCGTAAAAATTATTATTTGTGGGAGGCTCCCGTTTTCACCACTCAAAACTATCCACCGTAATTAATAAGCTATTGTTATATTTTTATTATTAATCAAACAAGTATAAACACGGGTGTGTGATGCACCCGTGCACATCGAGGGGACCTATAGTGGAGGGAACCGTTATAGGTACATATTACACATTTCGAGCACCACCAAACGCACGCTGTAGTGCTGTACACGCTTAGGTACCTATATGATAGGTATATCACGTATCCTTATAATATCTACGACCTGCCTACATAACGTTACGTACACCGATGGTTCTATTATTTCTTCAATAACAACGTAATATGTTGATGACGTTCAACAAAACCAAATTTATCGTGTTCTCGTTTAGTAGGTACAAAACGGGTTCCTGTAAAATAGTTTTTATGGATTAAAAAAATTGATCAAGATGTACCTGTCCAATATTATTATAACGACATGAAAAAAAAATTCTAATGTTTTATTGGTTCCGCAGCGGTGTAATGCATACTGTACATGCATACATAATGTACAATAACTATCGTGTATACCGTAGTGCGATTATTTTTAGTTCAAACGATTACCCTCGAATAGCGACGGGGTTCTAGAAAACATACGACCGTGGGTCCAGATTCAGGCACAAGAAAATGGTCGAGGTTTCCGTTGAGAAATCCGCGGGAAGGTTGCCGGCTGTATAATACGCGGGCGCATCTGTATAACAATACGACGCGCGTGTATTATAACAGCGTAATGTATTATTATTATTATTATTATTATTATTATATGAGACGATGGCGGACGTGCCTTACCTATAGTATAATATAATAATTATTATATTCGCCGACAGACGAGCGGATACGCACCGCGGTGCTTATACAATATTAAACCGCAATAATTATATTACACGCACTTTAGCCTAGGTGTAAAACGATTTCGAAGGTTTATTTCGATTTTTCTTCTTCTTCTTCTTCTCCTCCTCTCGCGTGTGCGCCCCGTAATTGAATTGCTTTTTTTTTATGTCTTTGTTACGATGGACGCCGTTAAAAGCGTACACGCGTACACCTACCTGTGTAATTACTAATTAATATCCTTGAGATGAGATATAAAAAAAAAAAATCATAGATCAACCTGGATTTTGTTACAACGAAATCGTGTAGAAATCCATGGTAGTTTCATCTCGTATATTATATACATCACACACACACACACACACACACATAATATTATGTATATGTGTATAGACATTGTAATGTGCATCGCAGTAAAAACGATTAGTCATCTGTTTTTTTATTTTTATTTTTGCGCTCAGTGCAATTTCAGTGCAGTGTAATGAAGTTTGCTATGCACTCGAGTGAAAAAAGAATATGTATTAATATATATATATATAGCGAACGATATGTGTTCGACGTATATGTTGTACAAGTATTAAGTACGACGAGTACATATTTAGACACACAGACACACTGCACACACACACACACAACTCTCGGGGATACTATTACGAGGGGCAAATTATTATTCTATTATCGGTCGAACACATAATATTACATACCTCGCAGAAAATGAGACACGAGACGAAAAATCGTTGGTCGTATTATAATATACCTTTACTGATGCAGCGTGTTGTCTGTACACACGTGTAGGTAGGTATTCAAAGTTTCTCCGGCGGTTATTAATTCGTTATCGTTCATCGCCATATCGGAGTGCAATATGTGTATAATAATAATAATAATGTATTTTTTTAAAAAACACACATTTGTTACGTACATGCGACAACGTTTGTTCGATAAATCCATCGAATGTTGGAAAATTGTTATTTTTTTATAAATACCGCGCCGAGAGCATATTATTATTATTATTACGGACGGGGACCTGTCCGGATTCGTTTCGACAGCGTAACGAAACACAATCGCGTACATAGGTACGATGGTGGGTATCTTCATCGTATTATTATTATAATATTATAGTATCACCGCCCATCCGCGAAGCAAATAAATCAAAACCGATTAATACGCGCGTCCAAAACTGCTATTTTTTATTAGGTCATAATAGTATTATCATTACAGTGACTAATAGTTAAGTGTGCGACGTAGTCGGTCGTGTGTATGGTATGCTGCTGCAGCAATCGCCGAGGATGATAATATTACTGCAATAGCATATTATAATATTATTATAATGTAATATTATATTTGTGAAGTTGCTCATATCGAAAACACTGGATCGCAGGTGGTTTTGTGTTCTACATATTGCATAATAATATATAGCAGCTAGTCACCTACAAATTATTTGGCATTTAATATAATGGACCCACAGAATACATACACTCCATGAATTCCGAAGTTCAACTGTACGAGTAAGGGGGTGGGGAAGTTGAGGAGTTGATCATCTCCGGCACCAACAGTTTTAGGGATGATCCTGGCCACACTGAAGGATCAGCCGTCGACGAGTGCACTTGGAAAGTTGTATTAAGTGGCCGCGTCTGCGGCATACTTACGGCAATTTTGCAATAAAGTCTGGTTCGTCATAGGCATATGATGTGGCGGAAGGGCCTAACGTACCTCTGGAATTTTGTTTAGCCCCACGTCTCGTAATTTTTTTTTAATACATTTTCCTAATGTATGTTGTGTACCATAAACATTAACAGGCTATAGCCCCCTTACCCAATTTAAATTCATCATTCTACGCCTGTATGTGGTTCGTCCAATACTGCTGCATTCGTCTGTACAAACAGAAATTCCACATTTTCACGTTTCCTCATTAAAAAAAAAAAATACTTCACTGCAGGAATGTGCAATATTACAGACATAGTGTGCTATAGACATTTTCTAAACCATGTTCGGAGTGAATTGAACTTGTGGACAATGATTACATATTATATTATATTGTTAATCACAGTGTACGAGATTGTAATGTCAATAATTCATTTTTCACAGTACAATTTCATTATTTTTAACATAATAAATGGTACTAATCCCCGAGTAATGGCAAATTCGACGAGTGCGTATATACTTAAATGGAATTCATGAGTATTTAGTTACAGACAAAATCCGGTCAACCGTAGAATTTGTTTGTCTAGTCTACCCACAGTACGAGCCGCGAGTAAATCATTTTAATCCATTAACTGTAACGAACTGCGACGACACTCCACTCACGCGTTATCGTTAATAATGTACGCGCATTTATTATTTCGTTAAATATCAGCTATGCTGCTTTTACGTTTATAACCGCGAGACGGATGATAGAACAGACGGAAACGACGTGCAGCATAATATTATACATACTACCAGACATAGAGAATAGGGTTCACGAGAGTATATAGGAATATATTATTATGTACACACACACACACACACATATATTATGGTTAGGTATATATAGGTACTATTTATATATATATATAATGTATCTACGGTGAGATATTATATATATTTGGACAATAATTCACTCTGGGCTTTAAATCCGTCAAACCGGCCAACGGAGAGGTTGAAATATACGCGTGCATGTTAAATTTATGACCTGCAGCTTTTAAACGCGCGTATTTATGATAATTTTGTTTTACGAGTATTTAGATATTTTCTGACAAATTACATATTTCACGTCGGTTGACGATTATTTAAAAGCCCTATTTATAGGCATGGTAGTATTATATAGTGCCTGTACAATATTATGTACCGCAGCATAATATAATATATTACGTCGTCTTTAATTTTCGTTTTGTTTCAGCCATCGTTCGAGTATAGGTGGCTATCCTAAGTAGGTATTTAGAATAGGTATAACGCATTATAAGCGCACATTAGTATACAACACGACGTGCCTATGGTATGTGTTTGCGCGACGGTGTCTGCGCAATAATGACCGTTACGGCCACGAGTAAAAATGATAATTATATTTTCAAGTGCAGCGAACCAGACGTAGGTCCGACCTGCCTTCTATATTATATATTGACATAATAATATTTCGTCGAATATATGAAAAAAAAAAAAAAAAACGTAAAAGGATATGTGCCGAAATCACGAGAGACTTGGTTCGGTAAATATAATACCTAATAATAATAATAATATCGAATATTATATTTTCGAGGGCCGTCGGCGTCTGCACAACCGTCGAGTAGATTTCTGCAAGGGGGTAAAATGCAGGGTACCTACCCGTACCATGTTTACCGAAAAAAAAAAAAATTAATAATAAAAGGCGAAACTTTGTGTGCCGCACAATAATATTATAAGTGACGTCACACGTCGCGACCTTAAGCAAATAATTTATACTCGTCGTATTATATATTATTCCGTATTGGGGTTGCAGCGATCACAAAACGTATACACACGTACGATAATAATAATATAATATATACGGTCGTAAAATACGAGACGAGCGCAATATACCTACCGCAGCCTCCAGTATCTATATAAATATATATATATATATATAAAGCGACGGACAGTATATATTATATTATATATACGGCACACACGCCGTCATATCATTATGTATATATAATATTTATATACTGCGGCGGCGGTGTGCATTATATTTATGTATATAGGAGGTATATCTTAGCAGTACCTAATAATGATAATATATGAGAAACGCATTTGCACGTCGTGTAAATATGGTCCTTTTGTGCGGCCAACACCAGAAACCATTTCACACGCGGTTATATTTTTATTGGCACAATATAACAATAATAATAATAATAATCGCGGCGGCGGCGGCGGCGGACAATATAATATAATAATATGCGATATGACTTTGTCTACCTATATCTATAATACCTATCTGTATATATTATTATTATTACCATGATATATTATTATATGATGTGCTGCTGGTTTCTGCGCCATTGACCGCCCCTGCAGCACCGCGTATATATTATCGTATATTATTTTTATGTACGCAACTATATACACTGCAGCAGCGGATTTGCATTATTATTATAGTTTTTTTTTTTTGCCGAAAAAAAAATCCCATATAGGTACAAAGAAAAGTGGCGTTGGCATATCATCATAATATAGGTTCCAGCGTTGTTATATCATTATATTATAATATAGTATAGGTGTCGTAAAAACGGGCCCCGCGAGTGCCATCAGATATCGCGAAAACCGATTTCTGCAACAATGAGGGACGCGCGGTCGATGGCAAGCTGCAATTGTCGCGATTCGTGGTCGCGATACCGCGGTATCCTCGCGATTACAATATTGTATGATTATTATTATTTTTATTATATATTATAACGGTGATATTGTGCTCCTCGCGTACACGACGATTATTCTTCTCATAATAATTTATATTTCATATTATTGTCATTTTATTTATTATCGCGTCGTTCGTATATTATATGTGTGGCGAACACCCAACGCACATCGCATAAAATATTATCGTGCATCTACATTACACACACACGCGCACACTCACACACATACACACACACATACACACACACATACACACACACATACACACACACATTAAAAAAAACGAGTATTTTGTGTACCTGAAATTATCTAGCTCCATGGCGGTGTGTTTTAAACGTACGGAGACTTTAACGGCCGCCGTTGCGCGGTACTAATACGATTATTTAAACGGTTGCGCACGCAAAATAACGCATTATAATATGACGTGTATATTATTATTATATACTGTAACACACGCACGCAGAGAGTATTGTAATTTGGTACCCACCGTATTATAGGTAAAAATAAATATAGGTAATAGTAAAAAAATTGAATTAGCGGCGCGATTATATTATTATTATAGTATAAAATGTTGCGCGAAAAAACCTATGCGAGATGACGAACGATATGTAAGTTTATAATAACATAAGAGTCTTCGGAATATTGTTCGTATCTATATAATTTAAAATCGATAAATTCCAATAGACATCTTTAATAGATGTATATATTGAATCTATTAATACTTGTGACCAATACGCGGATGTACCGACCAGATAATGAAATAAATTAGAGTTTACATAATATTATAAAAATATAATCATATAGTTTCTGAAATTAAATCATCAGCACGTTAAAAAATTCGGTCGTCGTTCATAATTCATAATAATATACTGTTTAGCTTTATTTGTATTATAGGTAAAATAGATTTGAAGCATCATCATCGGGGCCGGATTTAAATACTGTAATAATAAGGGTCCCGGGGCAAAAAAGATTTTAGTGCTGAAACTGCAAACATAATTCGTCGGTGGCACATCTTGCAAAAATAGTGACACAACTCAAATAACGCCATTTTCGAGATTATTATGAAAATTTTTTACAAAATACCCATATTTTTATGTGCAAGAACCACATTTTAAATAATTCTAAAAATGACCGCAGGATAGCGTTGATTTGTTCTTCTATTATCCCATAATCACTAGTTTGTTGTCGTATAGAGTGACACAAATCTAATTGTCAAAGCGTAGAGAACACAGTTAATTTTAGGCTAAAGTGACGAAAATGTGCCAGTTTTATTGAAAATAACTAAAAACATTATTTTTTGCAGAAGTGATACAATAGTCAAATTAGAAAATTATTGTTTCGAGATTTTTTTACAGTAAAATTTTGTTTTTTTTTAGATAGTTGATAATGAAATCGTTGTTTTTGCATGCATTTACTCACCTTATTATTATTATTATTGTAGAATTATAAAATATCAATATACCTAGTGCGAATATAGGTTTCAGGAAGAACGTCATAACACAAAATAGGGATGTAAATGGAGATTATTCTTAAATGTTATCCACTGAACTTATGATTTTTGGGATGCAAAATAAACACTTATGTAAATTTCCAAAACAGTTTTAAATTTTAAAAATCTGAGATCATTACTATAGCATTGCACGAAACGAGAATCCTTTAAAGGGCTATACTGGAAAATCTATTTTTTCGGATTGCGTTCACTATTCTTGTGAATTGACAAATAAATTATATCCTCTATTGGCTACGATTTTTAACGAAATAACAAATTAACAAATTATGTTCAAAAATGCTGATGGTTATAAACTTATAAGTTACACAAATTTGGAACTGTTAAGTGAGTGAATCCGAAATGTACAGTTTATTTACACAAAATCGATAACGATTAGATATTTTAAGCCCAAGAACCACGATAGATGGTTCTTCACGAGATCGATTTAAATATAATATTATTATTATAACAACATTTAACTAGTACGTATTACTCTAGATCCACAGCCGCGGACCCCAGCAGTACCCTATAAGTAGACACCTCCCCCCCATCAAAAAAATCTTCTATGGCAGATGTCATAGATAAATTAGGTGATCGACGCCACTTTTGATATCCATTTCTTCTACCATAGGTAGTTTCAAGTATACAGATGCATGTGTTTTCTGAATTAAAAATATACTATAACATTATATAGGTCTGCCCGACTGCGAGAGGGTACGCTTACTACAACTAGCAAAGTGGAAATGAACAGGAAGTGATATATGTATTATAATATTAATGTATATTATACGGCCGATTTGAGTATTTCGACGAGGGTATGGTGTCATGATGAAAATCTAGACTGTATTCTATTACTGTTGGCATGTACTTCATACCATAAACTATCCAAAACATTGTACATAATATTTATTGTACAAACTGTAAAATAGACTACGCCCACGTGGTTCGAAAAATATTAAACATCTGCATGGCTCCAGTTGAGCGTTCTCGAGTCTACTACGAACCCGATATAAATTATAATATATAAATTGTGTTTTGGTTGAAACGATATTGTAATAGTATGGTTTTGAATCCGATTATAATATCTGATCCGGATTGATTAATGCGACGTTGCCGATACCTAGACCTCGGATATGGCGTAAATATCCACGCATACAGGGTGAATCATAAGGCGTAAAACACCCTGTATAGTTTGTGCAATATTAAATAGTTTTTATGTACACGTACCGATAGTGGTGTACACGGAACACGCCGATACTAAATAATTACACACGCACGCACATATTTCTTGTTTTCCGCATTTTATGAGATCCGGGTAATTCCGATGAAATGACATGTCAAATCATCGGTAGATTTCATTTTACGCAAAATCGTCGTCACATCTGGCATTTCGGATCTCACTTTGAAAAAGGATCTCACTTCGCTTCTGCTCGTCTACCATATTATGTTAAACGAACACAAACGCGCACACACATAGGTATTATTTATATAATTATTATACGATTCGCCGTGAGGACGACGACGGTCGAGCAAAACGGAACCATCGCTGCGGTGATGTGGTGTGGCCCCCGGTGATTTGTTGCTCTCGGTCGCACGTTTCGCGTCCGATTAATCATAATATTATTTTACTTGGCGCGTATTACGCGCGTCCCGAGAGATTTTCTAACGATTTTTTACGCTCCTCGACGTACGCACCACGCGCGTCCGTACCACTCGTACCGCATACGATAATATATTATGTACCTATGTATACACATATATAATATATACCTGGGTACATGTTATTACAACGTCGAAATGACTCTGCGCCGCTCGTACGTATATTTATAATATTATTATTATCATCATAACTGCTGCCGTTGTACACGCGCGCAGTGCAGTGCGTACAACACCCATCATTGCACCCATATAATAATGTCGTGTACTTCATCTCATGGCGTGCACATCGTGCACCGCAGTCTTTATGCACACAAAATGTCCGCAGACGTGATACGGAATAGATGGTTTTTTTCTATTCGATATGTATTCGTCCCCATCATATTATATATTACGAACACTTATACACGGATACAACCGGCGTATAGAATTTCCATCGTCTTTGAAAGATTGGTGGTTTCCCGCGAGTGAATCCGGTTTTTCGTTTTTTTACCTTTTTCGTAGCCCGAGTGAGTCCACAGTCCGCAACTATACACATTTCAAGAATTATTAGAACCAAAGTCCGACGTTCGACTATTATTACAGTACAAAATATGTACAATTATAGGTATATACATAGCCGTATAGGTACTAACTATATACGTTCATATTTCTTACGACAGCGACTGTGGCAATGGTGGGAAATGGATATTGTTTTAACTCCGATAATAGACAGAAGACAACAATTTTGACGCAACAAACTAATTAAAACCCTGGGAGTGAAAGGGAGTGGCGTAGCCGGCGCTGCTGGGTGTAACGTACGACCCCTTAAAAATGAAAACGTTGCGCGGCCATCAGTGCATCAGAGCGTCAAAGTCTCCGAAAAATATCCAACGAATCACGAACGTCCACTACGGCGAGATTATCAGTAGGTACGCAGTAATGTTGTAATATTTTGTGCGACAAATTCCGGTCACTGCGTGGTTGGGATTATGGTTTTTTTAGGTCCGTTTGGCCAATCAAGTTATTTAAAATTTAAAATGTGGCTCGGCGCCGTTCGCAAATCTTAAACGCGTCAGCGATGTCCGTCCGTACATGTATCGTGCTGTTAATTCTTGTCACGGAATCGGTTGAAACAGACTTTGGAAATTTATAGTTTTCGACAAATTCACAGCGTTCGAACACCGATGGTAGCGCTTGTTTTTCCCCTAATCTATACGATCAACCATATATTATAATAATACATACCTATATGTATTATAATTGTGACGCGTTACGACTGTTTCGTTTAAACATAATATATTATGCATTCGAACGTACTATAAAATATGATGTATGCGATTGTAAAAAATATGTTTTGGCGGAATGAAGGGAATCTGCAGCAGTGTTTATCAGATCACCTATCGCAGTATTATTATAATAATCATATGCGAACATAATATTATTACTATTACATATCTACGCGCGTATACCTTTAGCACACTATAATATTATAATATAAGATGAGGTCTTCTGCACAAAATCGCGGTTGTGTAAACATTCTCGCGGGCGATGATTAATTATTATTACACGACCGCGAGTATAATATTATTATAATTTTGACGACGGCGCGCGTACCTCTATTCGCATAAAATAATATATTAATAATAATAATAATATACCGTCCTGCGCAGCAGTCCGCGACCCGTTTATGGGCGCACGCGAGGCGAACAAATTGAAATAAAATATCTACCGAATATAATCGATTTATATCGAGTCGCGCGTAGCCCCGGGTGATCGACGCAAACATATTTTATACATAATATTTTATAATATGCATCATGACATATCGTACTATGATATACGCGTGTACGCTGTGCCTTTATGTAAATATTGTTATGATATCATATACGTGTACAACACTTTATCCTACACTATATTATACGGTCTTCGACTATGACGAAGACGACGATGACGACGATAATAATGATGATAATCGGTCGTCAAGATTCGAATACAAAAAACGATGTTCAGACATTCATCATGCGATATATATTATTGTAACGACGACGATAATAATATCTATATAGTATAATATTATGTATCGTATACATTGCACATGCGCAATAATGTTCTTGTACAGGGTGTAACAGATAGAAATGACTTTTGGAATGACTTTTGTTCTAATCAATGTGTTTAATTGTTGGCTTTTATATATAATATGTATGGTCACTTGCGCTACACATATTATATTATACAAAAATTATATTTATTTTTTAACACTGTAAATAAAAATAATTAAATTTCATTTAAATTTGTTTGAATATGTTCAAAATAGACAATTTGTGAATCTGATTATAAGAACAATTTTGACAGTAAAAACATTTATCTAAGTCTAATAGTTTATTTTTAAGAAATCAATATTTTTTTGATTAAACGAATACAATATGGAACGTATGACTTCTTTTTAATTTTTTTTTTTTGGAATTTGCTGACATGAGTATATTTCATAAATTATTTACTGATCGTATAATTAAAAAAAATTTTGTCATGCGTTTAGTTGTTTTTTTTTTTCGTCAAGTCTATCTGTTACACCTTGTATACGTTCGCGTTCGTGAGCTCGAGTGCAGTGCTTGCGTGCGCGAGTGACACGAAAACAACTGTTTGCGATCCGAGCACATCATCTTGTCCTTGTCAGATCCTTGTACATGTACGAAATCGCATTGGTATACGTTTATAGGTATACAGAATATAAATACATATATCCAGTGCCGTGTAGTACGACATCGCACGCTGATATGCACACACGTAACCACCACACGCGCAGAGATGATCTCCGGCGATATATATACACAGCTGAGCGCATCTGACACGACAAATTACATGGGCATAATGTCAACGGTCAAGGAAACAAATCAAACGTTCATGTATAATATAAATGTGTGTGTGTGAGTGTGTAAGTATGTTATACCAGTTATACATACATACTTCTATAAAGTATTATTATCCATCTCGCGCGTGTATGTAGTTTGTACGCGCGCGTTTGCGTGTGTGTGAGAACTATATTAATGTTACAATACGCCTAAATAAGTATAGCAAATTATTAATAATAATTAAAAAAAAACACATTGTAAGACAATGTCGACGTGTTTTGGCGTGATTCGTTTTTATAGCTGTTATTATCGTTTATTTGTATTACTTATTATTTGGTTACGAATTATTGCAGGGACGACGAGCGAAAAATAATCGTACATAATAATATATCATCAAGGCTGGGCGAGTTAATGATTTTTTTTTAACTCATTTAAGTTAAGTTAGTATGCACCAAAAACAACAGGTTAAAAGTTAATTTAACTATGGGTTAACTCAGTTAAGTTAAAAGTTAATACACACTTTTTATTAAGTTAAAAACAAGTTAATTTGTTTATACAACGCTAGCGTATACGCTTGCGTACTTATTCTTTTTCCAACCCAAAACTAAATTATAGACTATAATGTTTATACTTTATACAGTATTTCCATATAAGTTAGATTCGAATGATCTACATTTTTAACTTTAAACAATTCACGTTAAATATTTTTAACACGAAAACGAAATAGACTGAAAGAGTGAAATATTATAATAAAATTAAAAACAAAATAAATTAACTTACCTCACTTCTTAAAATGAAAAATTAATTCGTTAATTTCACGTTAATTAAAAAAGAAATTTAGCAAGTTAACAGTTAAGTTAATGAAAAGCCAAAAGTAACTAGTTAAGTTAAAAAGTTTAAATTAAATTAACTTTTTAACCTGAGCTTTTCAACTCTTTAATCCCAGACTTGATAACTATACATAAATATAAAATTAATATACACGAAAACGAGGCTACGTGGATTTCAGCAAGCGCGTCTACAGTACCTATATGCGATAAAAAAAAAAAAAAACTCCTTATTATAATATTATTACTAATTTATATACGTCCGCCGCCGTGTTTTCTGAACAGTGTAGGACTATATACATGTACGACAGTCGACTCTTTGCAGTACAACTATATAATATAATATACTGTATATTATTATATTATTATTATAATGTTAACGCTGGTCGAAAATCTTAACTCGGGCTTTTCGACTCTTTAATGCCCAGACTTGATAACTATACATAAATATAATATTAATATACACGAAAACGAGGCTACACGGATTTCAGCAGGCGCGTCTACAGTACTTATATGCGATAAAAAAAAAAACTCCTTATTATAATATTATTACTAATTTATTTATACGTCCGCCGCCGTGTTTTTTGAACAGTGTAGGACTACATATAAGTACGACGGTCGACTCTTTGCGGTACAACTATAAACTGTATATTATTATATTATTATAATGTAAGCGCTGGTCGGAAATCGCATTAATTTTGGTAGTCAACAATTGATGCGCGATAAAATATATAATATTATGACTCAATTGCATCTAAAATGGTATACTATAATTTATGTACCTATTGTATAGTATATTGCGTCAAAAAAATATACTTCAAGTTTGTGTGTATATTGCATGAATATGTAAGTTCAAGATAATTCACCAAACATGATGGCTCCAAAATTCGTTCTTGATATAATTTTAAAATCATCATATTATAGCCCATGTCATATATTACAAACTATTATTATCCAGGGTACGCAACTCAAAAACTACTCGTTTGGATTTCGGTACTTACAAACGAAATGATTATCTCCTTAACAATTTATAAGCCTAGGTATAGTCAAATAAAATGGTTATAATAAAATTTTTCAAAAAAGAAGTCTGTTTCACACTTTCACCATGCACTGCAGTACGAAAAACACTGTAAAAACATTTAAGTATTTGAAAATATTCACCTATATTAGGTTAGGTATATAAAAGTAAGTATACCTACCCACGTACCATTTATTATTATACTATTTCAAAAATCTTCATTCGGATGAATGCCCTATTAAAGGATTAAAAGGAGTCGAGCGTGTTTGCACGTGAATCATCCGCTGCAGTGCAGTGTAATATGTTATAACTTATAATATGTATATAACATTATTATTATATATATATATATAGGTGCGGCGGTGTTATTATTATTATTAGTATATATAAGTAAAAAATAATAAGACGCTAATATTATAACGAACAGAAAATAATAACCGGACACCCACTCGAGATATTATGGTGTGCTGCAATAATGTTATTATTATAATATTATGTGGATAATATCGCCGTACGCGTGTACCATAACTTAACAAGCGAGGCGAATGACGATAATTTATATTTTATTTATAATTGTTTTTTTTTCTGTCGCTCGTGAAACATTATAATATATAGGTGGTATTATATACGACACAATAATGTGTACATAATGTACGCGACTATTACCCACTACATATTATTATAGTGAAAATATATATTTTGTGGCTCGGCGCGGCGCAGTGGCTGAAATCAATCACGCGACGTGATTGAGAGTAAGCAACGGCCACTAGTTCTTGGATGGGTGACCACCCGGGTTCGTAGTGCCCAAAAAACCTTGCCACATATACACGTGTTCCCGACCGACCGGTCGGTAGTGACCGTACCAACCCTACCAACCCTACCAACCTACAGGCCAGGCATGACCTCAGTCGTCGAAGCCTTAAACCTAATAAAATTAAAAATATATAATTAACAAGCCGCATCAGTAATCGGCCCGGACCCCGAAAGTATAATATTATGGTAAATGATTCGAGATCGCATTCTTTCGCCCAAATATTATTATAAGAATATATCGCGTTTATGCGATTCGTCGTCAGATATAGAACGTTTTAAGAGCTCGAACCCGTTCGATAATCGATATAATAATAATATTATATAATGTTTACGTTAAGGTGATTTTCTGTATTTTTCTAACACACGGGAAAGTTTTCATTTCAACGTTCCGATTGATACAGTGAAACGATAAGAATTCTAAAAACAGATTTGAATTCACCGTCATGTACTATTGACTACTCGACATCGACTTTCCCACATTTTTAATTTTATCCCCCTAAATTTAAAAAAATTCGTACTAAAGAAGGAAAAAGTATATTTAAACTTTTGGAGAAGTCAAGTTAAAAAAATTAAACACTTGGAGAGTCGATCTTGAGTAGACTTGACGACATATTCAAATCGCAGTTTTTAGAATTCTTATCCCTTCACTAGGTGAATCGGAATGAAAACACGTCTAGATTCACATGTCTTACGTGTGTTAGACAAAGACGGAAAATCACCGATTCCGATCCCCTCGACCTGACCTGCAGTGAGATGCAGTGACCGCGATTTACCTACCTATACCCGAGTAATAATAATATGGCTTAAAGTCGAGGACAACCTGTGGATCGCCGTCACACACGAAGTCCTCGTGCGTAACCGCGACGTGCAGCACGTCGTCTCCGCGGGACTCGCGCGGATTTATATTATTATTAAACGCGTACAAAACTTCCTCTGTACGTAAAAACTTGAACGATACTTCGTCGTCGTCGTGAAAATACGAGTATTATATTATTACTATTATGTTTATCGCGTATGCCGCGCGTGCGGGAATGATTAGAAAACATAATAATAATAATAATATAATATATTATCGAACTGCAGCGGTTTGGCTCCGAAGTCTGTTTAATTAGCAGACGTATACAGTACCTACGTATTACCTTATATACATATATAATATATTGTGTGCAATAACTGCGCCGCGGACGCATCTTTTTAACGAAGCTCGTAATATATACACATGGGTACCTAACCTACCTATAACATACGTATAATATGTACATACGTTATTATTGTTGTGTTGTGTATGTATAATAAGCGCGCACACGATGTACCTATACACACACAATAATGTTTCGTTTATTTTTTTTCTAATTAAACCGTATACCTTAGGTACCTATCTACATAGGTATAGATATACAATACGGAATGGTCAGTGTTATCATTATTATTATGTATACATAGGTACTTTGCGACCGTTGAATTCCTATCCCACGCTATTCGTTTTCGAAATGATGTTTTAATAATAATAATTTCGACCGCGGTCGTGCTGCTGCAGCAGGAGTGGGCAGGTGCTAAATGTTTTAAAACTAATTGATTATATATAACTCTAAACGTACGGCAAATAAAATTAGAAAATACTAATGTTTAGGAAAATGTTTTTTTGGAAAATGAAAAATTATTATATTATGAAAACAGATTTGTTAGAAAATAATTAATAGGAAAATAAATAGTTGAAAACCTAAAATCATGGAAAATATCGTACACAGTACGATATGACTTCAAAACTATAGTAAAACAAAAATGGCAATAATAAGGTTGCTTGATAAAAATGGGCTGCCTGTATTTTTCATTCTATCCAAATAAATAATAAATATAACCAAATAATGATAATAATCCACTGCAGCATTGACAAAAAAATTATCATAAAAATAGTAAAAATTAAGAAAAACGTGCTAATGCAGCTATTTGAGCTCACATACAGACCACATTCCATCCCGTTCCGATTTGCGTTCAAGTTGCGACACACTAACGACTCCAAGTCGGTGGACTTGACCAAGCCAGAAAATCATCTCTTACCAACGTGTATTCAGTTTCCACAAGAGTTCGCTTGTGAGGTTAGGTTGGTTAAAACTATTTATCGTTACTGTGGCCGTGGGTAGGGCTCCGCTCCTTTTTCTTTTTGAAAGCACGCCAATTGTCAACTCCTGCACGTCGTCGACGGTCTGCTACAGATTTGACAATTCATAGGCGATTTTCCAGTCCCTGCAGGTCAATTGGTAAAAATGTATTCTTCAGATTGAATATTTAATTAATACAGTTTTATGTTTTTTTTACCGATTTACAGCATTAAGAGAAATCCTTATAAATAATTATCTAAGAGTATATATTGTATAGCTCTATTGCTATCATTAAGTTATGGTTTACTAGTATGGCGTAACCCTGCAGACGTATACATATACAATATAAACTCGATATGTTACAATACATTTTAATGTTGAGATTTATATCGAGAATACCATATAGTTATCAATTTGCGGATTTACATAATTATTTAAACGTTCAAAATATAATTAGTCATTACAGGTTAGGTTAGGCTGCTTTTCGGTTTTAGCGAATCGCATACGCGTTTCGTATTATACAATAATATGACGTATTCACCAGCGCTGAAAATAATCGTTTTCAAGATAATTGAGATATTTGCTTGACAAATTCGGGGTGCTAATTTCGCGCACATCGCCACCCGCCGCCGACACGACTAATACGCCATAAAGGCCGCGGAGTGCTTCTCATTCCCGTTCACATTAATAATAATATAATATGCAATTACCATCGAATCGTTATTAATTATTGTAATGATATAATAGCCTGTTGCCGGTGACGTACCGACGCGCATTTTGACAGAATAGTTTTCGATTTAACACATTCCCTATAATGAGGCGGTATAATTATAATAATATATCACGTGTGATCGCACACCACATGGCGACCGGTTTAGATCTCTGTATTAATTTTTACAGATATTATCGTGACCGGTGACTATGTATAACAAATTAATAATTATATTATATTATTTTTTGTTTTTCACGCTCTCAGCATAATGTATAATATTACAATCACGCAGGGACGGACCCAGAGTTAGGAAACTGTGAGTCAGTACATTTCAAGGGGCCACTTATTAAAACCAGATTAAAAATCTATACTCGTGTTCTAGGAATATAAAACAAAAAAAAATTCATTTATACTGTATGTGTGTTTATTCGAGGTTCCAAGTGTCCAACCACCCAAGATCTGAAAAGAGGCCAAATTGATCAGGCGAATATTAACTGTGGGTCAGCTGACCTCCTGAACCTCCTCCCCCCCCTAGATCCGCCTCTGCAATCACGGCGTGTACGACTCGACGTAACGTTAGTATATTATAATATTATGCTAGTCGCGGTGCAGCGCCACCTACGTCACGCGGTTTCGACTTAAGTGAATTAAAATATTTTAAAACACAACATTATTGTAGAGATAAGAGACATTATGCCTAGGTTTTAACGCATATACTATAATATACATATACACGACGAAAGGACGAATCGCCGTCGTAAAATTCGACCATAAAACCCTAAGAGCTCGAGTGCAGCTGATGTCAAATAGGATGACACATAAAAAACGAATTACGAGGATGTAGGTACGGTTTCAGTGACAGATACACGAAAACGATTCTTGGACGTAAGATCTGGTCCGAAAACTATATAAAATATATAGGTACTAGATACCGCCGTGTGTCAACCCGATAAAGTTAAGTGGATCACAACAAGATTTTTATGGCTTAAAACTCGTCTAAACGTTTAAATGTTTAAATAGCTGACTAGAAAATTATATTGTCGTTTAATCGATCTACTATGCAATCAAACGCCGGCTAGAAAAGGGAGAGAGAAGGACGCGACGATACGCCATTAAAACACGGATGAACCAGCGACGATCTCCCACGACGAAAACATGAAATTAAATAAAACAATACTAGATAAGGCAGTTACTGCCGGGCCAGTACAACAGGTAGGTATATATCGCTCGATTGGTATTTTTCATGTTTTAATGATAATTAATAATAATAATATAAAGTTTGAAAAACCGTTTTGGAGATGCATATTACTAATACATAATATAATAGGTCGTTATGTGACCATGTCCAATGTCCATCTTTTGGCTCACCATGATCTTCAGCGTTATTTTATCATGCATTCCAACAAATTAGGTTAAGATAACAATTATTTAATAAAATAGCAATTATTATAATTTTAAGCATAGTCGATAATAGTTATAGGTGACGATACATTTGTAATGTAGGCCAGTGAAGCAAATGTGCTGAGGCAGCTAAAATGTAAATCAGATATAAGGTGAAAAGAAGATGAGTAAGCCAGGGAGTCGTGGTACGTAAGTACTAAGGCGTACATTACACTGTTTTTAACCTGTGTGTGTGTGTGTGTGTGTGTGTGTGTGTGTGTGTGTGTTTTAATGATTTTAATAAAGGGTTTTTAACTATAGTTATATTGTTGTTTGTGTTTGGAGTCACCCGAACTGAAAAGTGCGTATACGACAGCGTATCTTTTCTACGTGCTATACGCTTATTGTTCAAACTGTCATCACGCTACAGTCAACATCTCCACATCGTCAACGGTCTCGTACGGATTTGCCAATAATTCATACACTGAACGAGTTTTCACAAATCCTGTTTGTAAAACTTTGACAAATTAAATTTTTTGAAATATTTATTTATTTGTTATTTAAAAAAACTTATTTTATACAGCTAACGTGATGAATGTTTTATATAGGGGAGGGTAGGGATAGTTGTTACAAAATGTAAACATTTATTTGTAATTCATTAATTTTCTAATAAATATTTCTGAAAATTTAATAACATAACAAGTGGTATTTTTATATAAAAGTCAATTTTTAAAAATAAATAATTTTATCAAAAAATTAAGTTTAACTCACTGATTCATTTTGTATAAAATGTCTGCAGTCATCGCAGTTAGGAAGCATTTGGGAACGTGTAAAATATGCTCACATACACACACACACACACACACACACAACATTAATTATATCAGTTCATGAAACGCTACCCGAGCACGTTACAAGTTTACAACTACACGTATACTGCACGACAACAACAACAACAACAACAATAATAATCATAATAATATTATTATTATAATGATGTACGATGATATTATTATAATATCAATGCTAATACGCAGCGCTCGGCGTCCGCGACGAGGACGACTTATTTGTTTTTTTACACGACGGTCTCTCAGTGGCTCACGTCTTAATATCCACCCCGCGGGTGTCGATTTCGAGCTCGGCTACCAATATATAAAATATTATAATAATATAGGTACACGTATATTGTAATATGTGTGGTTATTATTACTGGGATCGTAAGCCAAATACCTTATACCGGGTCAAGTGATATCATATTAAAATATATAAATTATTATATTTTATATTCGTACGCGTTTGTGCGCTCGAATTATGCAGACAGCGCTGCTGCAGAGGACACGATATCATATTATTATTTTTATTGTTGTATACACGACGATAATAATGATATAAATGTAAAATTATATGTAACATGCGAGTTATAATAATAATAATAATAATAATATATAGGTACGAAGCTGCAGTTAGTATCATAATACTTCGTTATATTATTATCTGATAATTTGTTTCATTTATATTTTAATTAATATATTGTAAGATAATATTATGATTTTTTTTTCTTCGTCTCTTTTATTTTTGGCATCAACTGCAAAGGCTACATAAATGAACAATGTGCATTTCAATTTTTTTAACATAATATAAGAAATTATATTGAGTGAGTTTGAAAATGGACCAATTGCTTCATATAAATTATCCGGTATCATTTCTACCTCCGTTGAAGTTCGGGCAGTAGTTGTCATAAGGTGTCTATGTGTGAATTTATCGTAGCAAGTTCTTAGTCGATTGAGACATTTTGTTAAAAATTGGTTTCACGTAAATATTTCAATTTAAAATGTTAAATGACGTTATATTGATATTATATTGTTTTGTTCTGTCAGTGAATGGTCTTTATTACTTTTATGTAACGATTTGGGAACAGTATACATTGTTTTTGCAATACTAAGCTTCATTGGTATCAAAAACTTTTAACTAGTGACTAAGTCAAGACGTATGGGACAAAAACACACGTAAAACTTAACATCGTTAAGTTTTTGAGTTTTCGGTATATCAAATTTTTAAATATAAATAAAAATAAAGATCACAAGATAACGCATTTATTGGCCACCAATACCAACATGATCAAACATTCAACGCGAGTATTATCTCTCTGTATTATAATATAAGATTGATGGTCAAATATTTTGATAACATAAACATCAAATCAAAAAAAAAAAAAAAATATTTTTTATATATTAAATAATTGTTATTAATAAATAGGTACTTACCTATTTAAATTAATTGTTATGAGTATATTCAAGGCTGGGCAAGTTAATGGTTTTGTTTACAAAATACCCATATTAAAAACAACATAATATAATAACAATAAGTCAAAAGTTAAAAGATAATTTAACTATAGGTTAACTCAGTTAAGTTTAAAGTTAATACGCACTTTTTGATAACTTTATATTAAGTTAAACATTTTTTTATTTATTTATACAACACTAGCGTACTTCATTTTAATTTTTTTCCAATCCAAAACTAAATTATAGGATATAGTGTTTATACTTCATACAGTATTTCCATATAAGTTAGATTCGAATGATTTTAATTTTTAACTTTAAACAATTTACGATATATTTTTTTTGACATGAAAACAAAATAGACTGAAATAGTGAAATATTATAAAATTAAAAACAAAATAAATTAACTTAACTTACTTCTTAAAATGAAAAATTAACTCGTTAATTTCACGTTAATTAGGAAAGAAATTTAGTAAGTAAACAGTTAAGTTCATGAAAAGCCAAAAATAACTAGTTACGTTAAAAAGTTTAAATTAAATTAACTTTTTAACTTAATTTTAACTTTTTAACTCTTTAATGCCCAACCTTGAGTATAATTTTAATTTTCCCGTCATATTTTTTTAGTACAAAACTAAAAAGTAAATTAAAATATTATGCTCCAATCTGGTTATTTTATTTTAGCTTTATACCTTTTTTTTTTGTGGTTTCATCACTACATGGGAGCTGTACGCTTTCACATTCCTTGGCCCCCAATATGCTTTATACCTATAAGCATTTCAAGTTACATTATACAAACTTTTTAAACTGATCAAACAGCAATAAGATGATATAATATATAATTTGTATAATATAATAAATACTTGTTTATCATGTGTCAATATTATTAAGTATACGTATACTATACGTACGTCTATAAACGACCTAAGAAAATATGTTCAAACATAAAGACATATATATATATATATATATATGAAAAACGATTTTAACTATTAACCCTCAAAAATTTATTAACTGCTATCATCAAATTGTGACCGACTGCCTGAAGTGAATTATGTACCAACAACTGGCCTTTTTATCGATCGGTTCATCAGAGGCGTATAATCCGAATATCACTTTCAGTCGAGCAATGACTTCCGATGTAAACATCGAAGTGATTTGAGTCAGAGTTTTGGTGTCCATCTGTAACATTGATACATGAGCTATTAAATTATTCATATTGATAGATCATTAGTAATTCCTAACATTTTTAGATCATCTAAGACCCCAAATTTACTTAACCTATTGGTTATTGCCATAGGGAAATCATAATATCATCATAGACATATTGTTCTTAGTACCTTGACTCTAACTATCGTAGCTATTTTCAATATTGTATTAATTATATAACAATAATTCAATATCAACAAATGATCGTGCTCAAATTATCATTCGATTAAATTTGGCAACGTTGGAAAAAAAGAATAAAATATCGAGCGTTCTCAATCGTGTTACCAAAAATGCCGTTCTCAATCGTATTTTACCGGATCAATGTCTTTTAAATAATTGAATCAAATATAAAAATTAAGTACTTATGTTTTACTTTAACCATGCAACTGGAGTAGAGTCAGTGATGTTGGAAGTGATAATGTAAGTAGATAGAGTTTTTATAGTCAGTGGCGATTCGTCAATACACTGATTGCAGATAAACTCGTCTATTTTAAATTTTTTTGAATTTGGTGTGTTCGAAATGTCGGCGTTGATTTATACAAATAAAAACTTAACACATAAATAAGCAGTAATAACTACTTAGTTTTACTTTACTTTCGGAATTCACATTTAAAGTAAGTTTAAAGTAATTAAAGTAATCTATATTATTTTTTAAAAATATTTTGCACTAAAATAACTTACAAGGGTACAAGGCATACAAGGGACGTTAAATTTGACCTTCTCTAAGAAGCCAGGAGCGTCCACTTTGCCAATAATCGGTTTAGATTATAGTGCCTACATAATATTATTATTGAATCAAATTATATACTTGTGTACATTTTTGTCGCTAATGTAATATACGCGTGCCTCGTACCCGTTCAATATTAGATACAGAACGACGTCTCGTTCCGGCGCCTCCGTGAAATATAATATCGTAATGTGACGTGGTCGTGGTGTATCTGCACAGCATTGCACAGAGTACGGTTACCACAAACAGTTTATTATTATTATTATTATTATTAGTAGTAGTAGCAGTAACATGGTAGCGGTATGTGCGGTACTTACGTAAACGCGGTATAATCGCGCCGCCAATGGGCAGTCGCGTGTGCGCGCCGACACGATAACAGGGTGGCGCGCACGCGATACGCGACCCGCCGCGAGATTATAATATATACGCTACCGAATGCACTTGGTCGAGTGCGGTAGCTGCGTGTGCGTCTCGTCCGGCGTATCGCGTTACCCGGTCCACGGTATAACATTATGTTATATTATTATTATTATTATTATTACGGTCTCGAACGCTCGGCAAACACACCGCACACATACCTACCCACCATTATTATTGTTCTACACACGAACGCGCCGACGACTACGGTGTTGTTGTACTCTTGTGTGATGTGTGTGTGTGTGTGTGTGTGTGCTCAAATGGACTTGGCGAGAAATAAGTATATTTATTGTGTACCCAGATATAATATTATGTAAACGGTTATGTTGTGCGCAGGACCGCGCGCGCAAAGGTTTATGTCGAATCATTCACTTGTATGTAACACGATGATGTATTATATTACTGGACGATATTATTATATATTTGTATATGTTTATATACGTACGATGGGAGTACCCATATAGGTACCAGTCCGGTACATGTTTATGCCGACGAAGACGATATAATATGGGTACGGTCTTCGTGCGACACTCGGGTCTCAGGTTAGGAGCAGGTCGAATATTATATTATTATTATTATTATTATTATTATACCCTGTCGGTGTGTGGTCGAAAATAATCATTGGAATACGAATATATTGTGCTATAACAATAAATTAAAGTGTTTATTTTTCTCGTCGGATGGTATTTAATAATCCAAACGATTTTTCGAGATTTTCTTTTCACCCCCCCCCCCCCCCCCCCCCCCCACAAACACTGAAACACACGCATTCTGCAGTCTATTATATAATATATATTTACACGAATATTATAACGATAAACGAACAGTATAGTAATTCTTTTTGTCCGTCTAAAAATCTACCGCCAGGGTCTAGACACACCAACACTTTCCTAATCGCGTTTGTAAAGTATAAGGTCTCCGAATTAAAACAAAATTAAGGTTGCTGCAGTATGTTTGACTCGTTTTTAACATCGTCACGACCGAAGCCAATCGAATCGTAAATATACATTGCAGCGATCAACAAATCCAATCGATTTGTCGACTATAAACTGTGTATCTTGACAGTTATGGAATATATTACAAAAACGAAAATCGGGGAAGTCGCTCAGCTGTATAGTTACAGATTTCAAGTGTACCTTGTCATTGGTAGGTCATATTATGTAATTTATGAGTTAAATTTTAATTCAATGATGTCCTTACATTTGAAAAACGATTCTGAGTGAGACCAGAATTTGTCTAAATAATTTAAAATATAAATTGTATAAGAAAAACACTTATATACGTAATGGCGAAGAAAAGTTTTAAGTCTCTACGCTTAAATTTTTTTGAATTATAACAATGTATTTTTGAGGAGAAAACGTATTATTATTATTTTTTTTTAACCCCAGTTAGGTATTTTTATATTTTACTAAGCACAACAATTTCAATTTCAATGTTCAACATACATAATATAAAAAAAATAAGTCAAAAGTTTATATAAATGACTTAAAAAGATCCAAAGTATTTTTAAAAATTATACCATGTCAATACAATGCCAATATAAATACTTCGTGAATATTTCAAGCATCTACGGTAAATTGTTTTTTGATTTACACAACAAAATAACAATATAGATTTTTTCAAAAATTCTCATCTTTAATTGTTTCTTTAGTTAAAATAAACTTTTGTTTCCTATTATTAAGGAAGTGCGTAAATTTGTTTATTTTTCACTTCCGTGTGTACCAACTAGATCCAATTTTCTGCCAAAAACCACTAATCACCGTACCACCATCGATGTTGAAGATTGAAGAATTTTTACTACTAAAAGGCAAGAACTGATTACCACGCAGACACGAAAAAACAAATAATGATTATAATGTAAAAATAAACACTTACATAAATGTAAGACCAATACATTCATCGCTGCGCTCAAAATCTAAAACACAACCTAAATAATGTGAAACGCTGTTTTTAAAAAGACAAAAATGTTTGACAACAGGAAATTTGCAGACGGCGTTAAAATTATAGTCGTATTTTATTGTTACTACCTACTAATATAAATTATTACATTACCGCGGCACCTTAAGACGAATAGTTATTCATCATACCATAATAATTTGGGGTTTTATTCGAATATAATATAATATTAATTGTCTTTGTTAATATACATAAGTAATGGCATAAGTAGGATTCTATATAATTGTACATACTTTTAAATTGTGATCGAAAAAAAAAATATAATTTAAACGAAAACAACCTTGGATGGCAAAATGATGAATTAGCATTATATATTATATACCTGTATGTAATATATCGTACCTACGTTTCATTGCGGTAATTTGGCGGGTGATCAAATCATTTAGCGGTACATTATATTATTATTATATTTTTTTTTCACGTTTTCGTAATAGTTATAACTTATTTTGTTATTTATATTGTGTAAGTTCAATGAAATATTATTTCTTAGTATATTACGAGAGTTGACTGAAATCGTTCTAGAACATTAATTATCATCGCGTTTATCGTATGGGGCTTGAGCTGGTACCCGCTCAGACTGTCACAAAGTCGCAATATATTTCGGTGCTTTATTCGCGCAGATGAACAATAAATTATCGTATTTACAACACTATAGGCTGCAGGTACATTCGTATTTAAAACCGTCGTAAGCGTTATTATAGAAAAAATATGATATACAAGGTGATCCTTAACGTAAAACACTCATTATTTAGAAGAGTATTAACGTTTTCGAAAATATTTATTTACATTGTTTCCAGTCAAAGATTTAAAAAAAAATATGACTTATTTTTTAATATCTTTTATCCTTATCATTATAATTATTATTATTAAAAGGTTCTTATTATTTAACTTCTAATCCGGTCTGTTTGTCCGCGCGATTTTTCGAAAACGGCTAAACGTACACGGATAAACTTGGTATATTCCGAACCAGGTTGATCTCTAGTTTTGCACGACAAAGAGCTTTGTCTAAAATTTGATTTGGTCGACCACCGAAAGACAACCTTAGTAACCGTATATGTACCACGTGCAATCGTAGCAACGGAGTCAGTATTATTATTGTAAATAAAATAAATTAAAATAAAATAAAATATATAATTAAAGTTAAGCTGGAAAAACCTTTTTTAGTTTTTCACTAATTTTAGCACTTATTTTTTAAGTTACTTACTTTTTTGAACGACCACATACAGTTTTAATTTCACTTTTGAAAGCATAATATTTTTCATATTATTTCGATTCATAAAAGTCGAATTTTGGATTTTATGAGGTTAGTTACCATGGTTTCTAACCTCACCTAACCTAATATAACCTAACTTAAGACAACATGCATATTTAATTTCGTAATCCAAAGCAGAATATTTTGCTAAATATTTTGATACATAAAAATCGTATTTCTTAGGACAAGAAGTTTATAACTTATAAGTACTTACAGTTTAGATACATATAACTATATAAGTCTAGAGCGAGGACTTTCATGAATCAGCATATTTTTTCTGGTAAACTTTATCACAACATTTGTAATCAAATACTCAAAGTTTTTAGTGCATATTTTGATAGTTTATCTAAAATCAAACACTTTGGTAAATATTTCCATGAATCAAAGTCAACAATTATGCATAATTTTAATGAAGAAAGAGATCAATATTGGCCGTATTATTATTATTTTTTCTATACATATTATAAGTACATTGATAATTAAATTAAGTAAAATAATTTTAATTAATTAAAATAAATAAAATATTTTATTTTTTGGGCATATTTAACTGCACATTTTTAATTTTTTGATGTATTAATGCATGTTAGATGGTTTTTTAGTGCTCTACTTATAACTCATGAACTACCCGAAATAAGTTCGATTTTTATGATGTATGGGGTACACACAACAATATTTTGCTTCAGAATTAAATGAAATTAAAACCATATGTTATCGTTCAAAAAAGTAAAAAACTCTAACAATATTATAAGGATAGAAAATACCTATTTAAAAATATACATTTTAAAAAACATTTTCATTTGTAACGACTCGAAGCCGTGCAAGAAAAATATTTTCAAAAACAGTGAAAAACGTTATTACTTTTTCATATAATAAATGTATCGTGTTAAATGGATCACCCGGTATATTATTCTCAAAGCCGAATGATGCGCGCGCGGCCAGCTATTGTCTTGGGATTTTATTCTTTATGATCGCCTATATCCGTATGAAATAATATAGAATATCAGATATATATGTCATATGTGTATATGTTTTTAATGGGTTCTTTGGAGTTGGAATAATGTTTCTATTTCGTTTTATTATTTCATGCGTTTTAGATTTTATATTTTAAATAAGAAATGTATAAGTACTTAAATATTTAATCGTTTTTTATTAATTCATAATATTATACCATTCTCACGATTTCAAACTTTTAATGTACAATGTAATGTTATGAATGGATTAAACGACATTGCGACACCGCACATAGAAGATGACATTGGTTCACACAGGTACCTATCTATATATATTTTCATTATTATAATTATTATTGGGGGGACGAGGTGGCCGAGTGGTCTAACGCGACGGATTCGGCACAGCCGGTCCGAGTTCGATCCTCGACCACTGGGCGGCATTTTTCTCCGTGCAAGTCACGGTGTCCGGAGAACAAGTGCCGCCATCCCCCCACCCCGGGGCACGGCAGAAACCTACGGGTGCCCCATTAGAAATTCTGCCAAACACAACACACACGTGTACCAACCTACCCAATATAAAACCTACCAAACCTACCCAATATAAAACCTACAGTGCCCTCCCCACACCCAATGGCCTATGTTGCCGCGGGTTACCCAATAAAAAAAAAAAAAAAAAAAAAAAAAAATTATTATTATGTTTTGGTTTAGATTTTATCTTCACTACCTGTCATATATGTATATACCGATGAATATCATAAAAATGTTTGTACTGCTACTTTTGAATTGTGTTTATTATTTTTTATCCTTAAACATGGAACAATATATAATTATACTTTAAATAATAACAATTATTTGTTATGTACATACAACGATTACGATTTACATCAAACAGAATCTTGGAATAGATTATTCGAATATTTTTTATTTTTATTTTATCTTAAATAATTATCTAAAAGTACACAATTTTACTAACGTTTGGGATTTCAAAACAGATTTACCAATTTTTGAATGCATTAAATTAACTGCAGCCCCATATATATATATATATGTTGTATACAACATGACATGCATATTCGTTTTATGATATTTTCTAGTCTTAATAAACCATTTAAGGGTTATTTATCACGAACCACTCTTTATTTCAAAAACTAACAATGTTTTTGGAATTTTTTTTTTCATGGTTTCAAGATGTTAAAAAACAACGGTTTTCAAAATAAATTATTTTTAAATACTTCCTATCCTTAGGTATAATGTTTTAAGATTTTTTACTTTTTTCAATGACAACATACAGTTTTAATTAAATCTTCGAAAGCGTAATATTTTTCTGAGTATTACAATACATAACAACCGAATTTAGGACGAGTAGTGTTTAAAGTTTAGATGAGCAGAGTAGTGGACCAACATTTTGCAGGATGACCGCGTACCATTCCACGCCGCTCATCTATACTTTTTAATACTCACAACTCATAAACTACTCATCGTAAATTCAATTTTTATGTATCGAAATACTAAGAAAAATTTTCTACTTTAGAATATATGTAATTAAAACTGTCATTGTTGTCATTGCAAATAGTAAAACAATCCAGTTGAAGAAGAAAAACACTTTCATATTTTTTCAACCATATTATAATTTATAGATGACCACTATTATATATAATATTATTATCATATTCATACGAATTTGCAATAAAATATATAATAATGCGTAATAATTCAGTGGATGATTAATTTCAAGACGCATCGATAACCGCAATGCCTGCATGACGAATGATGAATTGTTGAAACAAAAACTGAAAACTATGAAGCAATAATAATATAGGTACCTAACATATAATACGATTGCTTTATACTTTAGGTAATATAGCTGGGTAGAAAGTATAATATATAATTATTATAAGACGTGTCGATGAATTTTATTCTCGAGCCACGGGATGTTTCGGCATTTGAATGCTAAGTACGACATTTGATTTACCTAGGACTTTGCCTGTATAATATTATATAGTTTTCCGAAATGTCGTACGCGCGTATTGTGATGATGATTTAAGGTTATTGAATTCCTTGCGAAGCGTTCGCATCTCTACACAATATAATATACATAATAATAATATTATGAACTCCGGTGAATAAGACAACCGTAAATTACGTTCCGGAGGGAAAAAAAACGTTAATGCTAAACACACGGTGGATGAACATTATATTATAAATGTTTTTTCAAAAACGTTTGTACCTACCTACCTACACACATACACACACATATATAGGCATTATGACGATGACAAACGGACTACGAGTATTTGTAAAGGGGAAGAATCGCGCGGCATTGACGAAAATACGATAATCGGCTTTTATGTGAGAAATATAATAATAACATAATATTATAATAGTAATAATAATATTATGATTTAATATTACTATCGTTATACGTACGACTCGCACCATTATATAGGTAGGTGTATTATACTATTTCATTGACGCGCATGAGAACACTGCTGCCGCTGCGGATAGCTCGAAGACGGACTTCGAGAAAAAGGACGTTTCGTTATTAATCATTCTGACGTTTCGCCGGGTTTTTTTGTACGAATGATTCGGACCCGAAACGCATCGATGCGAATTGATCTTAAAATTTACGACACTCGGGAAAGACACGTACAAACGGTGATAATAATATTGATAAAAGCGACGACGGTCCACCGAACACTGCTGCAGGGCAGGCCAGGGCTATATAAATATTGTCTATTGACTATATTGAGGAAAAAAAAAAGGTATACACATTACACATTATACGAACACACACGCACTTGCGCGTACAATGTCGTATATATGCGGTTGCATTAACCGCGGTCTGTGCCCAGAGAACGTGTATATAGATACCCACTATATTATATATAGGTGGTATACGCTTATGGTATATACCACGAAATATTATATTATAATATACCCGCGGCTGCAGCTGCCCGCTGTCGGAATCCGAATGAAATATTTGCGATAAAAACGTCTATTTTTACTATTTTTTTTTTTTTTTCATTTGGACCTCAAGACAGCTAACGTATTCGTAAAAGACGATGGTCAAAATATAATATTCTCAAATGAACAATTTTTTTTTTTATCTTGTACAGCGACTTGCTCTCGCGATTTTGTAATCCATTTAATATTTTTATTCGTATGTCATTATAATATCGTGTTTTTCAATTTTGACTTCTTATCTATATAAGTGTCTAAATTTTTTTCGCAATCGACCCAATTATTTTGCAAACACGCCGTCCATAATAATTTGTTAAAAAAAAACATATAGAAAACTAAAAGCTGATAGATGAAAATTACATCATATTGTTTGTCATAGATATCAATCTCAACGACTAAAAAATAATTCTCACCACGACGCCTGTATACTAAATCATAAATATTATAATATCCCTTTTACCACACCCGTGGTTATAACGCTGTCAATCGGATCCCTCGAAAATATAACCCCAGGTGCAGACAACGGCGTACATGACTATACACATGATACATCACAACTACAAAACGTACGAACTTAAATCTTGGAAAAGTGGTTCAACTATAATGATCTATAATAGATGTGCAATAATAAAGGATTTTCCGATATTCGTATTTCAAAGACGCGGTCAAACATAGGTCTAGAGGGATCACGGTGGAAATTAAAATTTTTTTGTCGTCACGCTTATGGACTCGAATAAAGAAACTGCTACATCTTAAAACCAAATGTACGTGAGTAGCCTATATACTAAACAACTACTCGATTGAATATTAGTCGAAAATCTCAGAGATTGTTTTTAGAGATGTCAGAAAAATGTAGAGTGAGTTGTTTAAACCAAGTTAAAAATATTTAGGTACCGAGTGCTGAGAAATCCAATCCGCGACTTCTAGGTCGAATTATTTCAGAAATCTAGGTATACACTGACGCCAGTTTGTCCGTGAACTGAGGTGCACCAAAACTCAGATACACCCAAACCGAGATAAACCTATATAGCGTATATAGCGTATACTATAGGATATATGCAAAAAAAAAATCTGCACACCAGTATAAGCTGCAAAGTCGGGATATTCAGCTAGTATTGTGTAAGTTTATGTTACATTTCTGCCAAAGCGTGTACGCCTTTAAACGTACCTGAGCGTATATAATATAAATCGGTCGAACCTGCAAACAATGGTGATGACAAAATATGCAGTCTGCAGCTTAAGATATATACACTAGCTATAGGCGTTTGTACCTATGCCTATAATATACCTTGTCGATTTGATCACTTATGAACGCGCGCTTTAATATATAGGTACATACTCATTTTTCAAGAATTTAAATATTTTTCTGCAGCTCGTTTTCAAGAGTGAAGCGCCATCGCTGAATGACGCGGCACCCATATCGTGTTATCCCCCCCCCCCCACCATCACAAGACATACCGGTACATCGAAGACGTGTTTGTCGCACATGTACATAATAATAGTGATGTATGATGACGTTACCAGAGAACGACGGTTTGCATAATATCTGTCGTGGACCACGCGAACAATAATCGTCGGTCGGCGGTGGCGGACTGATAAACGCCGGTCAGCTGCGCATATAATGTATATAATATGATAATAAATTACTCTTCGCGGGCGCACACAACATCCAAGCTCGCGTGTAAAAACATGGAAAAAACACATCGCCGCGGTGCGCCGAAACGGTTTCGTGGGATTATTCTTATTGAAAACGGTCGCGTAAATAAATAATTTATGCTCGTCGCGCAGGTATAATACAATAATATTAGATAATATATTATTATAATACGTTATGTCGCGCAGAGAGGTTTTTTTTTAAAAAAAATAATAGTATAATAATATTATTATATATTTTTATTCGCCTGCAAACGACATAATATAGTGCGCGCGGGTACCATGGCGGTGTACGATTACTCGAGTCGTGTAATATGTAGGAGACTTAGACGCAGGGCAAGTCGCGGGCCCGCCGACAAATCGTGGTCCGTCTCTGGCCAGGCGCGTTTCAATATGGTTTATCGGTGATTTATATACACCCCGCGTGCGGCGCAGCGGAGACTTTGTCGTTTTTTATCGTGTAAATAACGTGAGCGGGAGAAAAAAATTAATCGAATTCGGCGGAGAAGAGTGAAAAAAAATAATAAACCGTACCTATCTATATGTATAGAGAAATCCACGGTTTTCGTCGGGTCGGACGCCAACGCGATATAAATAATCGTATACGTAAGACGCATGCGATTAATATTACCTATATATTATACAGGGTGATTCAAAACGTTCACCCCCATTACGTTTTCCTTTAATAATCAATTTATTCGAATTCTGTCTGTTGAATTTTTAAATATATCCACTGGAAGTTCATAATAATAATATATTCAAATTATTCACGTTTATTTTTACAAATGAACAATGCTCGCGGATTGATATTGATATTAGTTATACTACACAATAATTTTCAAATCACCACGACAGCCGCATCATATCTTTCAAATCATCATGGATTATCCTTATAATATTATAGTGCACAAAGTTAAATAAATCAAAACATTTACTCGTTCGAATTTTGATCTCGGTACGATAACGTTTTCAGAAAAACGATCCGCTAATTTCCAGTATAAAAAAAAAGTTATATTTAAAAAAAAAAACCCAGAAGTTTGAATTTCCGCGAGACACTTCTCAAGCAGTATCTACAAAAAAACTTTGTTTTTAGGCGTAGGCCATTGAAAATTCCAAAAATCAGATTTCGAACGACTGCAGCAATGTTGAAGAAAAAAGGGGTTGAGCGTGATCGGTGAATCACCCTGTATATACATACTGCAGTTATATGCGAGTGTCAGTTATATTATGTTTTTCAGAGAAACGGCGTACATAATATGCGATCGGAACACATAAATCACTGTATAATGTATACCTAACCTACGCACGCGGTATACCGCTGTTCGGACATTATTATACCTTGGTATACACAGTGTATATTGGATCCATATATAGATCAGTGAGCGGCGCTAATTAGGCGAAACACGCGTATACGCACATGCAATACCTGTGCAACATGCATAATAATATATAGTATTATATTATAGTATAGGTAATATATTATTATTAATATATATGCGTATAATAATATTGTGCAGACGACCGGCGGAGGCAGATTAGACGAGACTAATATTATTATATATGTCTATACGACGGACTTGCGGTAACGCGGTATAGCTGGTATACAGACGTATGGTATAATATATATATATAAACAACACGGGTATTCCGACACAACTTACGAGTATCTCTCTCTCTCTCTCTCGACCACCGCGGCTATCGCCCGTGTTGGCGATAGTTAATCGACTTAACACGACACACACACACACACACACACATATTTCGCGTGAGTTTGTGTGTGTGTGTTGGAGCGGCCGAGTCGGGTGATAATTTATTAAAATTAAAAGTGGCATACGTGAAAGAATCTCTGCGGGCGGCGTCGTCGTCGGTATACCGCCGGCACTATATAATATAATGCGCGCAATGTACAGGTTATATTATTATTATTATTATTATTATAACGTTATTATTATTATTGTTTGCGTACAAATAATAATAATAATAATATATATATTTTATATAATATACGATCGCGGATACGACACACAGCACGCCGTGACGTTATTCGTTTAATAATAATTTTATATTTTATTATCGCACCGTTTCTCCTTTCGTCTGCAGCGCCGCCGCCACAGCTTAAGCCCTCTCGCGATGTCTTGATATTGTTATTATTATTATTATACTTGTCGGTACGGCCCGTCATATTTTCCAGGGGTCTTACGTGAACGCGCCCGCGTCATGCTCATATTGCGGAACGAGTCCGTGGTGGATTGTCAATCATGGCCATGACGGTATAATAATAATATTAATATTATTAATGCGTGCGTCTTGTATATATATATATATATATACACGTATTTATGTTTGTGCGTGCGCAGTGCGCGTGCGCGGTGGTCTAAGTTGTGGCGAACGAGGCCGCTCATCGGTGCGAATGGTACACGAGCGTTTTTTTTTTACGACCGGAGAATTCCAACGCCTCTGCAGACGACGTTCTGCCGTCGCCGCCTCGAGCCGAGTCTCATTTCTTCTTCTTCTTCTTCATCGATTCTCGCATTATATATTATACTAATACAAGTACCTCTGTATACCTTTTACTGGGTGACCGAGCTCGGGTTCAGTTTTTCAAAAAATTTACGTTGATATTATGTAGGTTTGAACAAAAAATGTTTATAATAATTTTAATTATTTGTATTTCGTTATTTTTCTTAAAAAAAAAAAAAACTTTTTTTGGATTTTTTGATTGATTTGGACGTTTTACATAAATATTTAATTTTCGCAACGAATATTATGCAGGGATGTCAGATCAATGTAGGTCAGGAGGTTGAATTCGTTCAAGTCGTCTGGAATGCCCAAGAAAAGAGTTTTATCATCGAAATAATCGATAATTATTTCGTACATTATATTAATTAGAGTAGTCTGTATTATTTAATATTTCTTTTCACATAATATCAACAGTACGTGACGAGGGAATTCTTGTGGTTAAATTCTTGGAATGTGCACTTTATTTCTCAGTTTTTTTTCAGTAATTATATACGCTTTATTACTACATAACTCATTATAATAATTATTAATTGTGATCCCAGTACATTGTCCTACCGAATCTTAAAATTTCAAAGTTTTCTAAATTTCAAACATAAATCGATAACGTGCATTTTCCTGGAGATGAAAACCTGACCAATGAATATTATTTTCATCGAAAAACCCTTGATCACAAAATTCCGATAAAATCCGTAGGGTCGTTTTTGAGAAAAAATTTAGAGATACTCAATTTTTGCTCAGTCAACAGAATATAGGTAGCATATTCGCTGCAAAGCTCGACTTCATCCGAGAAAAATTAACAAATATCAAAATCTAATATCGGTATTGTGTCGGTGCAATTGGTTTTAGTAAACCACAGCTTACGCCTCCAAAAAATCACACCAATATGAGAATCTTGGTATATTGTTGAAAGCGGGCACGTTCAAATACCCTCTTCGTTAATGATATATTATTTCCAAGGAAAATCTGTGAAAACTTTAGTCGATATCGGTCGAGTAGTTTTTGAGTCTACATTATATAAGTATAACCGACATAAAGACATTTGCCGTGTGTTGGCGGGGGAGGGGGGCAGCGTAAACTTATTCCTCTGCAAATGGGTGACTGTAAACATAATATCATATATCGTCGCACGACTTAACAACTCCGATTATTATTTTTAAATTATAATATAAAATGGATACGTGTAAAATCTCAAAATCGCATCGCCACTATAATACCACCTGTAGACGCGTTTTCGCCAAATGTTGAACTCATTCCAGTACCGTCGATTATAGCTATATGCCTTACCTATATACAATAAATTCTGACAAGTTCAAGTCGCCGGCACCGCCTCATCGCGCGTGTTCACAACATTATAATATTTTAGCGGTACAATTCACGCCCGCAATAATAATAACTACAATAACATTATGGGTACACAATATATTAGGTAGGTATACTAGGTGCACATGCCTCCTAATATCCCTATGTATTGGTTGGCACGCGGTGACGATGAAAGATATTTTTTCCGTTTTCGGCCGTCTCGAACGATATAATATAACAATAATATATTATAACAATATATTACTATAACACAATAAATTATTGTTCATCACTCCGAGGTAAGGCATGTCTCGCGAACGGTACTCGCACACATTATAATAATAATATGTACACACGCGCGAAACAGCCACGCTTAATCGTTGATTAAATGTACATCTTTCACGTTCGCGCGTATTATCATAGTACACGTCACGGTCACGCTCATAATATAATATTATAATAATTATAATAATAGTGATAATAATTTATATTATATTACACGTATATATAATGACGTGTGCAGTATGTGTGAGCTTGTACGATATCGTTCGGCGGGCCTCATTATTATTATTGCGTTTTAACAGTTTATAATAATATTTATTTATACGTATATAGATGCACAAATGCAGACCGCCATATTCGTATGTTAGTTATATCTACCTCTATCTACTACCTACCTACTATCTACCTACTTACTACCTATGTATGCGTCGCGCGTACTTAACAATGTAATTTATCACGGTCATCAATTATTATTATTATTATTTAAAAAAAAATAATAACGTCAGAGCCCGCGAGGCGCACGTGGCCGGACGACTCCGCGAGCCGCGAGTGCTACTTATAATCGACCGACAAACGCGAGCAATCGACACGACAATTTTAATATTATAATAATATCGTGTCTCGTACACCCAAATTGTAACGTGTGAGGGGTGATTGTTCAAGCACTGGCCAGCCACATTTCTACGCTTGATCTATTATATTGATAAAATATTAGGTATTTAGGTGTGCGAATTCGGGCGGTTTGCGTTTAGGCGAATTTTTATAAAATAAAATGCTGTAATATTATAATATTGTGTTTGGGCAATTTAGCATAATGCGTTCGGGCGAGTGATTTCAAAACATTGTAACGTGTTTGGGCGATCTTTTTTTTATATCCCGGGACGCAATGTATTTCATCAATCCATTTTCTCTCTCATTTTGACAGACTTGGGTTGTCCATGAATTCCACCGCGGGTATGATTAAAAGTGGATTGTTTTTCTTCGTGTGATGTCATTTCTATGAAATTATTGAAAATCAAGTTAAAATTTTATCAAAATTAAAAATGATATGCAAGTTAAATATAAGTGTGTATAATTTTAAAAAATTTAAATTATGGGCCATATTTAGATTGATATAAAATTATCTATATATTTTACATATTTTTTTTATCTTAATCTTTACAAACTTACAATTTTATCTTATATATTGTATCATGTTATCGCCCAAATACATTATATAAGTAACTCTCCCAAACACATTACTTTTATTATATGGGCAAAAAGGTAATTCTCCCAAACGAATGACGCCCGCGCAATTATTCAAACTCCAGTTTTTGGAATTTTCGAGTAAGAGTAATATATTATAGGTGCATTATATTTTCGAGACGAGCGCGTTTTCAAATATCTACTTAAATTTACTATTTAGTGATGGACATTTTTTTTTCAGATCAGACGGGAGGTTCTACGAAGATTATCTTTTAATTTTATTTTGATATATATATAAATCTAAATTTGAATGTGTAATTTTTGAATTATATCTCGACCTTGCATTACAAATTTAATTCTTATCATAAATGGATATTGGTGATTGGTTATAAACTTCTAAATTGTAGTGAATTTTAAATCATAAAATAGAATATTTTGTTTTGATTGTATTTCGTGCAATACATCATACAAAACGAAAACAAACCTTTTTCATCACGCCAAATCTATAGCTTATGCCACGGTCCAAGTCAAAATAGTGAGAAGGAAATTAGGTAATAATATCATTTTTTATCTACACGAACTAACATTTGAAATTTCAACGCGGAGCGTACGGCGTAACTAAAACGGAGTTCTAATATTTACTCGTACTGAGTCGTAGGTTCCTACGATATAAAATAGGAACATATTAAATACATGTATGACGTGTTTTTTCTACCATATCTATTGTCCCGCGTAGCAGGAATACTCACTTACATGATATTGTGCCTTACAGAGATATGTATGACATATTACAATGTCGCACGGATTGTCGGATGAGAAAATAATATACGTCCGAACGAAATCTATTTTCGTACGACCGATGTCGATACTTTACAATAGTAATAGTTGTCCGATTATGTGTGTTACGTTATTATATTATTGTCATCCATATAATATCTTTTGTATGTAATATAATGATCCAATCAGTTATTCCACATAATCTCTGACCTCGTGATTTTCTCACACGCGTCCGTGGACGATCCCATGCGCACCGTGTCCGTCCAACGCCTTACAAGTCGTCGTCGTCGTCGGTGTCGTGAGCTCTCAAATCAAAAATCTCCTCCTTAATGACAATCGTTGTCGAGCCGCTCATCTGTCGATGTACACCGATGTATGCGATAGGATTCGTCATTTTCAACGGCCTGCTTTCTCTGTGTTATGCGACCGCATCATCTGCGCTGCCGACGTCTACTCGTTTATATAACATATTATATTATAATATGTATAGTATACATACTACCAATAATAATGTAAACCGCATTTGACAAAAATCATTTATTTAGACCGTCTTACATCCGGCCGTTTTTCATTATTGGAAATAAGTGGAAAATCGGCACGCGAAATATGTTTATACGAACTTTATGTTATATGTAGCTACGCGCGCGCGTGTTTAATTAGGACAAATTAATGTGCTTTTTTGAACATAATATATTTTTGGGCTGGATACACGATAAAATGTTTCCAACCGATTTTTCGTAAGTCATTTTTCGTTGTCGTATGATTACTAATTAACAAAAACATATATATTATGATTGATAGATTTATTTTGTAGAGGAAAAATATCGAGTACCGTGCCCGTGCTATACTGTTATGGTTTCCCATAATATTTCGGTCACATAATTTTTAAACCCATATCGTGATGTAGGTACACTATAAAGTGAGGGAACAAAAAAAGTCCATACATCTCAAAATTCAAAACATTCTAAAACATCGCCTAAATGCATAATATTAATAGTATATGGCTAGTAAACTATTTATTCTGTGGATAGAATTTGAAAATAATTACTAAAATCAGATTTAAAATGAACACCCAAAATTAGCTTTGAACTTATTGATTGGTTGAGCCAGCAATAAATATAAAAAGCAACTAACATGTAAATAATATTTAAACATGCACATGAACTTGTTTTGATGAAAAACTGAGCTTGTTGAAGATGTATACTGTATAAGTTAAAATATTAAGAATACTTTTTTAATCTTTAATTAATATTATTCGTACCAATATTATTTTAAATATTATTTTTAATACTTTACCTCAATATTAATTATTTGTATAATAAAAGTAATCAAATATAATGATTTAAGGGGAATTTAAGGGGATTTGTGGAGGACGGTTTTTAAAGAGTTCAAAATAGGCAATCTTCAATTTCGTGTTTGACTGTAGTCTGAAGTGTAAAAGAAAATAAGAAGTTCCTGCAGCATTAAAGTCCCCACTCCGGCGTTGCGTGCGTGAGCGGTAAACAATATTTGTACGTACTTTGTGTCCACCGATCGACCTAATAATGCGATATTATTTCAGAAGAAGAAACTGACCAGAATTATCCGTTATTATGTCTACTTGAGATCTATCTGTCAACAATTTCAGATTCCTGATTTTAATTCTGAATAATCATAACTTGAAAATTCCTAAATTTGAAAATATTAAAAAAAAAAAAAACGTTAAATTTATATAGGAGCTAGCCGGAGGGCGAAATTGGGAAAAGTTCCCTATCACAATCATCAGATGGCATTCACAAGATTGCCATAATATATAGATCGTATGAGCTCATAGAGCCGGAGTGAGGTCGAAGTGTATCGGAAAGTCATCGAGTCCGACGCCTATATAGCTTTCGCACGACAGCACAGCGTACCTCATAATATAATATACCTCATCGGTATGCTACGCGAGTATACCGCGTATACCCAAGGTATCTCAACACTGCACACAATATAGTCCACGGAACGCGGCCCAGTATGGGTACCTGTGAAATACTATATCGTGCACAATGCGCTGCGGAACGGCACACGTATTACAACAGTGCGCGGTGAGAGTGTAATATTGTACAATATAATATTATAGGTACCTCCTATACCTAATATATTATTTAATACGACCGCAATAACGATAGTATAAACGCATTATATAAACGGTGTGCGTATTATATATGTGTGTGTGTGTGTGTGTGTGTGTGTGTGTGTATTATTTGCGTCGTGTGTTTGCGGAGGAGTGAATATAATATATTGTATAAACGGGGTGGCGGCGGGGAATTGAATAACGAGTCTCGTGTACATAATAATACGCGGGCGCTAAAGAGAAAAAAAAAATCAGAAAAGAAATAAAAAAACGCGTCGCGATCTTTCGCGCGACCGGGATGGAATCGCGAGCGGATTCCTCGGTCGTTCGCGCCTCTCGCCGCCGCGGAGAGAGATTGTGTGAGGGACAGAGAGAGAGAGGGAAAAATGGAAAAAGATCGATCGCGATACCGGACCGGGGCCATAGATCACTGGCGGATAAAAACGCGGCCCGATGTTATTTTCTTCTTCTTCTTCTTCGTCTTCTTCGTGTGTGGCTCGCCTGCACCGCCACCACCTCCACCGACCGTGTCACCTCCACCACCTGCTGCACCGACACCGGAGTCGGTCGCAAACGCATACCGAAACGCGCCATATAAATATTACCGGCAGCAATAACACAAAATTATAATAATAATAAGAGAACCGTTCGGACTTGTCGCGCGCACTATAGTTTTCGCGTGTGTGTGTGTGTTTATATAGGTATACGCGTGCAATAACACAATATAATGTGTTGGTTTAGGTGTAATAATATTATTACGCACAAGTACAAGTATATAATATATTATGATAATAAGATATAATATGTGTATGATAATATGTACACGAGTGTGTCAATCCGAGTAGACAACAACTATAACGTATAATATGTGATAATATATTATAAAGAAATAATAATTATTATTATTATTTTATCAACGAGCTCTGCAGCCCTCCACAATATTATATTAATATTCCCGTCATACGGCTCGCCCTATATCGCACTCATATCCCGTCAGAGAGCGTAATTTAAGATATTATTATTTATTTATTTAATACTAACCTAACCTATGATTGGGGCAAAAAAATATAGTCAAAAAGTAACGAAAAATGCGTTTGTGACATGAAAACTCTGAAAAAATGTCATGGAAAAATTCCCTAGAATCGACCACGAATTTCTTCAGAAATCAATAGAAATTTGTGGATCGTTTTATTTAAAAACCGGATTTCCTTAGGGTGTTAAATAGTACAATATGTGTATACTACATTATATGTATTATAAGGTTAGTAGTTACACTTTTGACATATCGAATTTTTTGTAATTTTTCTTCTGCTATGGTCATCATTTTTGTAATACCATTTTATAATATAACTTCCTAGGTATTTTTCCTATCCTTTTTATGATAATTAAGTGAAAAAAAGTTAATTTTTAATACTAAAATAAACCTCGTCAAGTCACTACAAGTCAAAATGTAACGACCTGCCCTAAATTGTTTTAGTCCAAGCTGAACACATTGTTACAGTCAACATTTTGAAACATTACTATCAAAAATAAATAACAAATCAACAGTGAATATTATTTATTCTGCGCCACCAGATATTGAGACCAATTTTATTTATTTAAGTCACTGCACGGCTACTGCTATTATTGTTTGGTGCAGTATTATGACCGCCGCAATTTTTTTTTTCAAAATTCCTCCTAAATTCGTTTGACGTAAATCGTATTGGTATATAATGAATAATAATCATATTATGACATGTACCCAACTTTTTATTATTTTACCATTTTAATGTTAAACGTACGTGTCCGTTCGTAGTCCTCCGTAAGTTGTCGCGGTATAGTATGGTAATAACATTCTTAGAAACAAGCAATGTCACGGCGGTTATTGTCTGGATCTCTTGTTCATAATATAATAAACATAATAATATAATGATTATATTTTAATGGTCGACTTTTGTTAACACGACTTGTTGACTTCATTTTCAAAGCTTTAAAACGCTTGCGCAATTCATTTAACGCCGTACGTCATTCGAATCGCATTTATTATTATTCGTTTCGCCTTACTGTCTTCACATCATACTATGCGTTTGTTGCGCTGAAACTAATAACTTAGGTATTAGACACCGGCATTTAAAATTTTAAATCGTGAAATATATTTTCAGTTTTATAATTCGATGGTTAATATAGGTACTTTTTGAAAAATCTTTACGCTTAAAATAGTATTACGCGTTAACGACGTTGAACGAATAGTTTTTATTTTACTTTTAACGGTTTTAGTTTGACGTGTTTTGTATGGGTACCGCGGCGGCCATTTCGCTGCCTCTTCTCAAAACATCATCTAAGCTCATAAATTTATCTTATATTATGAATTAAAAGTTCGTAATAAAATGGATTTCTATTTCGTTTTCGCGAAACATGAGAAAACTTAAGCCTCGCGCTTTTCTATCAACGACGAATGATGGTGTCACCGTTGGGAAGAACCATCACTCGGCACATATACCTAACATTATGAGCGTGTGCCCACCAAAGCGCATAATAATATTATATTATATTCGAATGTTACGTTACAATATGACGCAAATGCGATAAAACATCGACAATAATAATTACGATCGACGATTATTGTTGGTATTGCATGCGTATTATATATTATATATGTATAATACCTATTCATCGTTTTATTATTATTATTATGCATGCATTGAGCAGCAATAACCCGGCAACGGACGGACGGCTGTTAAAAACGCAATCGATTACGATACATTAGGTGTATAATAACGTATAATTAAACACGTATAAAACAATTTAAAAACCGTAATTTGATCTCCGCATACGATTTCGGGTAATCTGATCTCGGACTCTTTGAAGTCGTATAATAATATCGGTAAACATTTCGGTACCGAAAACGTGATACCCGATCATTATTTAATATCGAATTCATCAAATTATATAGGTACGTGTGCAGGTATATAATAATATTGTCATGCTGGCAACGTGTACCTGTATATTATTATTACGATTAATAACAATGTTTAATTTTTTTAATAATTGTTGTGACACATCGTGTGCATTTGGGTATATCGGAATAGTCGGCGCGGTAAATTATATGTTTACCGCGTCACTTCGAAAGAGAAATAATAATGTTATTATTTTTTTTTTCTAGTTGATCGAGAGGAGGAACCGCGTTAGCATTACTTCTCCTAGCGAAATAACTTATAACTAATTATAATATCATTGCGTCAATGGCGTTTCAAATATTTGTTTTCATTTCAATGTAATAGTCTTAAAACGTTTTAATCTTTGTTATAATATCAAAAACAAAAAAACAAAAAAACAATAAGAATTAAGAATGGTGCACTCGTGAGTGAAACAAAGTTCTAAAAAAAAATTAATTTCTTTTAAAAGTTTATGTTCATTTTTATTTTCGTGTTATTAGAAAATAAGAGTTGACGAATAGATTTACTAGCCTGATTATAACTAAGTCCTGTATACACTAAAACAATTGATATTATTAGCTATCGACTTTTTATTATTGTTTTAAAATATCATGGAACTTTTGGTGGATAGAATTTCACTATGGATTCACCAAAAGTACTGTGCACTTTTGACAATGTATATCTCAACAGATGCAATTAATTATTTAGAGCAAAAGTTTTATGGATTCAATGACTTCCAAAAATAGTGAGAAAATCATAACTCAATAATTTCCACACTTATATTTTGAGTATAATCAGAGTGACCAAAAACCGGATTACACGATGTGATGTATCTATGCGAGTAATAGTACACTAATATTGACAGGGAATTTTCGGTGACTTACAAATATAGTGAGAAAAACATAACTTAATCGTTTTCACACCTGTTAGAACATTTTGAGTTTTCCCGAGTTAAGGGTTAACATATTTTGGACAACCAGAGTGTGGCCAAAAATCGGGTAACACGTGACGCATCTATATGCGAGTGATTCGATAAATATAATAGGAATATTGATAGTTAGTGCTACACGTGGTTCCGAATTCGGAATTGGGTCCCCAAAACTAAAAAGACCTACTTATCGAGTCCCAGGAAAAAAAACTGACTGCATAATAATTGAGTACCCCTCATAAATGTGTCGACAATAACTTACTGTTCCGATTAAATAATAAGAAAACACACAAGAAATAAATGGCGATAACGAATACATGGCGCGGTGAAAATGTTTTCTAATCAAATTTAAATCAGTGTAGTTGTCAAAGTATCAACCCAATATCATTCAGGCAAGCCCGATATGTATAGGTAATTTTAGATGGTCTTTCACATATTATCTTGTCATTTTCTTTTCGTCTTTATTCATCAATCAATATTCGTCTATTTAATATTTTAATATCGTCTTTACAGTTCAATAAGCCGATACTCGACCAGTGTAGGTGCTATATAATAATATAATATATATCGTTATAAGAGTCGAGACTCAGTCGGACAAACAATACATTTTAAATGTCGGGACTGAGTTCAGACAAATAGTGAATTATTATAAAACTCAGGACTCAACTAGGACAGTTTTAAAATTGTATTTTTTTTTTTTTTGGGGGGGGGGGGGAAATGCATCGAATGCACCGGTGCACTGGTACAACCATTGTGCCTCCATGACTCCCCACGTGCCAGAGTGCGGTATCGTTCGCAGGCGGTGAAGGGTGCAGGGGGTGATGTGAATGTCGTCGATCTTGGCGGTATTTCGTCATTCGTTTCGTGCACGACTTATAGATCATAATATTATATTATGTACAGATATTATTATCGCGCGTGTATAGGTTTGTTTTGATTTTACACACAATACGATATATTATATTCTGCGACTTCTCGTCTTAGACGGTAGCAGCTGGTAGGTTACGGTACCTACACATATTATTATCTGTACCTAACCTGTACACAACATAATATATAGGTATATAACTATATATATAATGTGATATTGTTTTTTCTCTCTTATTTTTTTTATTTTATTTTTCATCAACAATATACCGTGCGCAACGCGATGAATAAAACAAAATATTGGTACATAATATGTAATATGTATATAATATATTACCTATATATTTTATTCATAAGTCGCAGTGTTGTTTACTGCGCCAAGACTACTGGGACCGCAAAATTGAATACGATTTACTATATGTAGGTAGTGATTTATGAACAGTTATATTCAGCTTAAAATTATGGACAAATGTTTCAAAACAAGTGTTGGGTTGTATATTATTATTATTATCATAGCTGCTCCGAGTCTCCGTTGCATATTATGTACATCGCATGCGCACAACACCGACCGTTGTTGGTGGCGTGTCGCGTTATTATACATTTATAATGTTATTATAACGCACGTGAAATATATTATATTTATATAGAGGTGGTAAGTAATTTCCGTTCACGATATGATGCCTGCGCCGCTGCTAAAACCGATTTTCCGCAATCGTTTTATATCACGCTGTTGTTTCGATTGGCGTTTATAACATTAAAATATATATTATTATTACTATGATGCGATAATCATATTACTATTATGTGGTCACATATCAAAATCGAATGCTGCAGCGCTTATTATTGCGCATATTATGTATAATATTTATGCCCGTTACAACAGCTTTCAATTAACGCGGGTTAACGGCAGTCGTCGAATAATAATATATTATAGCAGTGTTAAATAGTTATGCCTGCGCGCGATTAGTTTTCAACATGTTAAATTATTGTTTATCAATTATATTAATAATAATAAAACGATGATGATAATAATATTATGTACATTGTCGATAATTTATGATGTAATAAATACGAACGTATACCGCGGTACGGGTAGAATAAGGTAATGTATTTTTATTTTTTTTTTCGATTGAAATCAACTATATTAACATCGGTGCGTATTATTATTATTATTATATTATCGCGTGCCGTGCGATTGAAACACGAAAATTAATATTAAAATGTAATACATAATGATACAATCTTCACAATTCTCTGCGAATCGTTTTCACGTAACGTGTGATATAATGTATATAAGAGAAGATGTCCCGACTGGCACTGGTCAACGCATACAGACGAAACCAGTAAACCGCGATAGCTGTAGAAACTTGTCGTTTTCGCGGCACCGCGGTTGCAATCGAGGATTTTTAAAAAACAATTAGAGATGGGTTCGCTGCACGTGGATTTCGTTTTGGCACAGAAAAAATCGAATTTTTACATTTTGTTTGCGCATTAATAGATTATAGAGTTTCCATTGGTCACAGAAAATAAAATAGAATTATTATGATAATATGACTCGATGTTCACGGAGACTGGGATAACATAAAATAATATAATATATTATTATTTACATTATTTACATTTATATTATTATTTATTTGAAAAAAAAACCTGTTGCTTTTCTCGAGGTAAATCATTATAATAATATAATGTCACCTGTTCTAGGTTAGGTACGCATGAACAATTGTTTACGTACATATTCTGTTAACAGCGTGACCAAAAAAATCGTTTACCGCGAAAGTTGACACTTTTGAGATTATTTACGATATTATTTTTATTGTTTTTATTTTTATATCCATCTTGCGTATCACAGGTGTGAACTATTCAAATTCCTGTGATATTTTTAAATGTATACTATTAAATGTGACGTCGCACGAAACACGCACGTCTGTCCGGAGAATAATTTGAAACGAATGAACCCATTTCGACGAGGTTTTCACGGTAATTTTATTGATATACATATTATATATTACGGAAAACGATAGATGGCTAGATTGATTTTAACCCGGACAGTCGGGTAGTACAGCTTTCTATAACTATAGGTACTTATACATAATCTAACTGAAGTGCCCTGACCGACTGACTGATCAACGTGAACCCTAAATGTTGATAGGGACCTATAGCTATAGGGACTATAACTGCAGACAACTTCATGCGGTAGCTTCGTATCATTATATAGGGGTGCACGAAGAAAGGATTTTCCAAAATTCGCGTTTTAAAGAGTTGGTGATCACACACTAGGATTTTGAGATTCACGAAGGATTCACAAATTGTTTTTTTGTTTATAAATGGTTGCCATCGGTTACACGGGTAGATGAGACATGTCTCAGATCGTCGCGTTTCAACGGCCTCGCGATTAAATAGATATTATATCTTAAAACCGAATGTATGTTTGTAGCTTATGTGCTCAAAAACTTCTAGACTGATTTCGATGAAAATCTCCGAGACCACTATCTTGGAGTTATCAGAAAAGTTAAAAGAGTATAGCTTGAATTACGCGTCGAAAAGTATACCCACTGCTGATATTTTGATCTAATCCACGACTCGCGATTGCCCATCTAGCCCATCTAGGTCGAGTTACAAAGCGAAGTACGCCGACGCCGATTTTCCAGCGATACTTATACAATAATATAGCGCTCTTGATCGTATATTATATTTTGTTCATTTTTCCCGGGCCATTCCGGCTTGTACAGCCTTATGATAATATAGGGCATATAGCCTTATGGTATAGTATAAAGATCATTGTTCTTATACGATATAATATATTATTATCTACCTTAAGCCGATCCGCTTCAACGATATACGTTATAATATTATTACTATATATTTTATCGATAGCCCAAATAATATATATAATATATAATATAATTTCTATATAGTCCAACAGCGTAAACCGTATTTGGCTCATAGAATTCATGCGCCGACCTATTAGGCATACAACTCGTTCGGCAGGATAATGTCCATATCTTGCATTATTCTCGTTGTACGGTCGAATAATTCCAAAAGAGCTTATATAATAGCAGGTGGCGCATGAATATATAATATTAATAAACATTATCATCGTCGTCGTCGTCGTCGTATTTCGACGCCGCCGTGTGTAGGCGAATGAGATTGTCTTTTAGACATTTCGAACGATTTGTCAACCACGGGTACAAAATGATTTAAACACTGTTCTTACAAAGCCCGCCGTGCATTATAATAATATTATTTTATTTTTTTTTTTTTTATTGATCGTGAAGCTCGGCAACTATGGCCATTAGCTGTTTGTTTTTTTGTTTTTAGGGGAGGGAACTGTAGGTGCAACACGTGTGTGTAGTTCTGGCAGATTTTTTAGTGGGCACCCGTGGGTTTCTGCCATGCCCGGGTGGAGGACGGCGGCACTTATCTCCGGACACCGTGACTTGCCCGAAGAAAAATGCCGCCCATGAACCGAGGTTTGAACCAGCGTCGGTGTGCGTCACAACCGACGCCTTAGTCCGCTCGGCCACTCCGTCCGCCAATAATATTATTATACTGTTATTTAGACTCGTTTAAATCACCGTTTGCGGGTAGGTACATAATAATATCATACTTCATGAAATGTTCATAACGAAAAACATAAGCGGCGGGCGCACGGCGACGGATGTGATTTCCTTTTTGTTGTATCGTCTCGCTCGTCGGATGTATAATATTATGTAATAAACAAAATGGCCACGCGAGAAGTCACGCGGTTATCTCGACGTGAGAATAATCGAGTCTAATAACGACGAGAATTAAAATAATATTTAACGCATGCGAGCTGTGTGCATATTATATAGGTGCGTTTGTGCGAACTATACGGCGTATTATCTTCATAAGACATAATACCATAATGGCAAAGTACGCGAGTTTATTATTTTAACGGCATAATATAAGCGCTACAACTACAGTCGGTCGTGTCCGCAAAAAAAAAAAAAACAAGCGTATATGACATTGTATACAGATTAATGTCGTATACTCATTGTGTAGGTATTCGATACTTTCGTGTTACGATAATCATTTATAATTAAATCATTTATAAACTACAACGGAACGACAGCTCGTCGCAGACAACGACAGTAAAAACGTTCGTAAAAATACTAAAAAGTAATAATATTATCATTGCAGATTGTTATAATTTATCATAATATAGCTAGGTAGGTGTGTAGGCAGTCTTGTGGAAGATACTTTTTAAAATCATTCAAGTTTACAAATACGCATATACTTATATTGAAAAGTAATTAACATTCGTGCATTTGAATACTCGGTAAAAAAAAAATAATTAAATCTGTCATTTGGCGAAAGGCCATAATATCTCCATAAAATGAAAGTTTTCTGGAAACGTAAAAAACTGTTTTAGAGACATCAAAATTAAATTTAGATGAAAATTGGGTCGTAGCCCATTCGGCTACCCTTTAACAAAAAGGTCAATTCACAAACGCTTTAAATTACTACTTATTTCCCTCCTCCTTATAACATCTAATTGTATCTAATTGTAAATGGGTGTGTTCCAGATGTTCATCAAACATTTCGCCAACACTATTTCGCTTAAAATAAGATTTACAACCACGCGTTGTACATTTCCAGCGCTCTTCGTCACCAGCGAGTTTTTTATGGAAAGAAAACCAAAAATGTTCTACCAATTTTTTTTCACGCATTTCATTTGAAATGTTAGAAAAATAATAAAAATAAATGAACAACGACGGTGAATATCGCGAACAGACTGAAATCTGAACAGACTGCACAAATTGATACGATTGTGTGCCATATCGCAAATCTGATTAAATTGTATAAGTACAATTGTTATCGACATTATATTGTCAATATTTTCAATTAGCTATAGTTTAATGTTTCGGTTTTTTCGATATTATCAATATACCTATTCTATATTTTCCTTTATATTCCGTTTTTTATATTTTTAATTTAAAAATATGATACACACGAACTGTATATACTATACAACAAGAGAATTACGAGGAGCGTAATAACATCAACGGTATTGTGTATGCTGTTTTGGAAGACAGGCGTGCATATGTCCAATAATTATTGTAGAGTTTACAATTATACATTTATACTTATTTGAGCATTTTTTTTGGACGGGAGCCGTTTCGGAATTTACCTGTTCGTTAGACCTTTTTGGACGGGAGCCGTTTGGGATCCGACGGAAAATTGAATAACGGTTGAATTATTTAATTCCCTTATAAAAAACCAACTATGATATAATATTGATTATTTATACATACTGGAATATTCTATGAGGGAATGAACGTGTTTGAGACAAGACCTTTTCCGATGGATTGTAAATTTTCATTAATTATGACCTTGTGACTCTGATAAATTGTTTATTGTATACATTTATCGCAGGAAATATGCATTGTTATTAGTTAAACACATCTATCACACAAAACTAGTTTTGAAAATGTGTGGAGAAACGGCCTTTTCGAAATGACCGATTCAATTGTGTACGAATACAATAAGCACAATGACCTGATTTAACACCGGTGGGTGCACCCTCGTAATTATTACGCCACTTCCCTGCAACGGTAAGCCGCGATCGCAGGCCACTATCACGAAGTCGCGTGGAATTAGTGTGGCTAGGTGAGACCTAGTGACGGGCCGGAACTTTGGGTATACTTCCGGTAATGCACGCGTTAGACTTATTATATCGGTTATTAATGTTATTATAAGTCCGCACCACGGTTGAAAAACCGTGTATACCGCTATAATAATACAGCGGTTCCGGTAACGAAACCGTTTGAAATATGTAACCTACAGGTCGTATACTGGTCGCTATAATAGTCATGTACATTTTTTTCAAATACATCATTATACACGATAAACTGCAGTGCCATAAGTCATATATAACTGCGGCGGTACGAGCGTATTGCGGTTAAAAATGTGCACGACAGCACATTAGAGTGGTCGTCCGACAGTATTGTTATATTATAATTCCCAGGCCGAAACTTACGGCCAATGTACAGGAAGCAGGTATACCTAACCCGTACGTGATATCTGGCCATCCCCCCCGAAGAGCGTTTTTGTAAGTACCCGTGAGTATACCTGTTGCTGCGGCACCGTGCATCTTATATATTATACCGCGTATCGACCGTATATAGGTAACACTCGTTACCACCGCGGACCATACCGTAATATTATCGTTATAACACCATGATATACATTAACATTTGATATTATTAACACAATATCGGTAACACTAAACGCGATTACCTATATGCACATTGTACGCATATATATATATTGTTTTCTAACCGTTATGATATAAGACGCGCGTGTCGTCCTATGTGGGTATACGATGCACCCACACTATCATATAATACGTATTAAGTACTTATTGGGTTTGCGGTCGAGCAAAAGTCTGCTGCGCACACGTTCGATTTCGAAAATTATTCTGATCGAGACCAACACGCGGCACGTAATATAGTTTCGAAAACACCTTTCGATAATTCGCGTTAATAATATATTAGATTATAATATCGGATTTATAGTTGTATAATAATATTTATGTACCTATATCTCGCTATAATACACCACGGCTCCTTTAAGTCGTGCGAGTTCAAAGTTTCCAACAGAGGAGCTGAAAGCGGTGATTTGCGGGAGGACAATATAGATATGGACTTGGAGCTAACAATATTTTGTCTTCGGTACGAATGTATAATAAGAAATTACAAGGGGAAAACGGGCGTCACCGCTTTTCATCACCGAAATCGTTGTATATAATATAACCCTTAATTCTTTAAGAGTGTCGCATTCGACGAGTTTTCTCTAATGCCTCGTGAAATAGTATCTGAATTCAATATATTTATTTTTATTTTAAAAGATTGCAGCTGTATAATACGCTAAAGTCGGATTGAACTCCGATTTAAAAAAAACTCTGTTTTCAGAAGTTAACAATTATTGTAATAATTGCAATAATAAACTTCCGTGTGTGTCACACATTTTGAAGTATATATTGGAATCCGACTAATATTATATTAAAATAATGCGCCATTTTCATAAATATATCTAATAATGAACATAATATCGGTAACACGTCCATAGTATACGATATATATGATTACCTATAATAGTATAACATGACGTAGCACCTGCATATTATTTTCTAACCATCTTTCGTCGTGTCATCCGATTCCGAATTCGCGTCTCACATAAAACGGACTTGATAATATGTATGCATAATATTATTACGCGATGCATTCACACTAATATTATATATTTATTGGGTTTGCGGTCGAGCAAAAGTCAGCTGTGCACACGTTCGATTTCGAATACTATTCTGATCGAGACCTACACGCGGCACGTAATATAGTTTCGAAAACACCTTTCGATAATTCGCGTTAATAATATATTAGATTATAATATCGGATTTATAGTTGTATAATAATATTTATGTACCTATACGCCATGGTTCCTTTAAGTCGTGCGAGTTCAAAGTTTCCAACAGAGGAGCTGAGAGCGGAGATTTGCGGGCGGACAATATAGATCTGAGCGAACAAAATTTTGTCTTCGGTACGAATGTACAATAAGAAATTACAAGCGGCAAACGGGCGTCAACACTTTTCATCACCGAAATCTTTGTATGTAATATAACCCTTAATTCTTTAAGAGTGTCGCATTCGACGAGTTTTCTCTAATGCCTCGTGAAATAGTATCTGAATTCAATATATTTATTTTTTATTTTAAAAGATTGCAGCTGTAGAATTCGCTAAAGTCGGATTGGACTCCGATTTAAAAAACTCTGTTTTCAGAAATCGTAATAATAAACGTCCGTGCGTGTACCTATCACACATTTTGAAGTATACATTGGAATCCGACTAATATTATATTAAAATAATGCGCCATTTTCATAAATATATCTAATAATGAACATTATATCGGTAACACGTCCATAGTATACGATATATATGATTACAATAGTATAAAAGTATAATAATAGTATTATAATAGTATAACATGACGTAGTACCTGCATATTATTTCCTAACCATCTTTCGTCGTGTCATCCGATTCCGAATTCGCGTCTCACATAAAACGGACTCGATAATATGTATGCATAATATTATTACGCGATGCACCCACACTAATATTATATATTTATTGGGTTTGCGGTCGACCAATATAGTCTGCTGCGCACACGTTCGATTTCGAAAATTATTCTGATCGAGACCAATATCGTACAGCACGTAACATAGTTTAGAAAGCACCTTTAGATATTTCACATTGCGATATACAATTATTGATTATATTATAGGATTTCATATGTACAACAATTATTGTAGGTGTATATATGTACGCCACGGCTCCTATAACCGCGGCGGCGTGAGTACTACATTTTGAACATAGATCGGAGAGTTGAGGGACGACTATTTAGCAGGGCTTAAAATACATCTGATTTCAGGGGACACACTTATTAGTTTAATTGTCGTCTTTGGCCTTTGACAGATTTCTAAAACAAAAAAAACCTGTCGGGCTTGTAACACCCAAAATCCTCGTTTTGTAAAAATCAAACTTTAAATGCTCATAAAAAAAAAGGTGGGCAAGTGGATGTCGCTCTGCTGTACTGTAGGTTACAAGTGGGTCACTGTATAATGGATGGTATTAAATTTGAATTCAATGATATATCATTGTATAAGAAAAACGATTCTGAGTGGAGACGATATGTCAGGCTAGGTATAAGACATATTATACACTTATCTATGGTATTAAAAAAAAAATTGACCTATAATAAATTCCAAATTAATCATATCACAATATCCATTAGGTACATATAACGCGTTATACATCAACAACAAACCGTGATACTATCATCATAATATATCGATGAAAATATTACAAATTAGAAGTTTCAAGTGCCCACGAATAATATTATACAATCACAACAAAATAACTAAAATAGTTATTCTAGGTTTTTATGTAATTTCGTCCAAATTTGAACATAAATGACTATACAAATAAACTGTGCTTGTGTATTTTTTAGATTTTTTGGTAACCGAATTATCTATTTACATGGAATCTTGTTTTAAATTTTCAATCCTTAGCTATAAAAACTGAACATTTTATAATTTATTAATTACAATGGTTGATAATTTTCGAGATTTTGAAAAATTCTGTCCAAATTTGATCTTTAAATGCTTATAAAAAAAAACTGTGCCTATGTATTTTCAATATTTTTCAACTGCTATTGTAAAAATATATCAGGAGTCTTGTATTAAATTTTTACACTTTTTGGCCCAACAGATAAAACTTTATTGATATTTATAGAAAAAAAAACTAAAAAAATTGAAAACTGAAAATGCCCGTAAACAGCTCAAAAAGTGTCAAAATATTTTCAAAATTGTATGGTGTATAGGAAATGCTAATATAAACATTCAGTGAAATTTTCATGTATCTACAGTTATTCGTTTTTGAATTACAAGAAAATAAGGAAATCGGTACATGAGAAATCGAGTGAATATCTAATGTTGTAAAAATATGAATTTAAAACGCTCATAAAAATTTAATTTGACTTTCTTGTAGAAATTTTTTTTTTGATAAAGTTAGACAAACTTATGAGGAATCTTGTATTAGATTTTAAAATCTTAGATTTAAAAAGAAAATTTTTTATGAATTTCTAACTCAAAATAATTTGCAAATTTTCGTGATTTTTCCGTATTTTTTCAAGATTTGAACTTTAAACGTGTATAAAAAAAAACTGTGACTAAGGATTTTTAATTTTTTTCATCTGCCTTTGAAACAATAACCTAGGAGCCTTCTATTAAATTTTCAAGCTTTTTTACCCAACAAATAAAATTTTATTGATATTTATAGAAAAAAAATTTAAAAAAACTGAAAACTGACAATGTCCGTAAACAGTTCAAAAAAAGTCAAATTATTTTCAAAATTGTATTGTGTATAGAAAATGCAAATATAAACAACCAGTGAAAATTTCATGCATCTACGGTCATTTGTTTTAGAGTTACACCAATAACCAAAATCGATTTTGTTAAAAATCGATTTTGCGTAAAAATTCCCGTTTTTCCTTAATTTTTCTTTTGTTTTTAACATCGCTTTTGAAAACTACTGGGAAATTAAAATTTTGACCTCCCCAATGCACCAACGATATTCACTTTCCCATCGAACAAGATACTGAAGTCGAAAATCGAAGCATTATTTCGACTACTTATCGTGTACACAGACACAAAAATAAAAAAAAAAAATAAAAAAAAAAACACACATCATTGTAAAATCAATACATTCATCGTTTCACTCAGAATCTAAAATTGTGACTATGTATTATATTAACATTTTTAAACTGCTACTGTAACAATATATCCGGGAGCCTTGTATTAAATAATCAACCTTTTTTACACAACAAAAAAAATTGTATTGATATATTTTATAGAAAATCAATTAAAAAAAAATGAAATTTGAAATTGTCGGTAAACAGCTCAAAACAAATTGAAATTTATTTAAAATTTTATGGTATATAGAAAATTGGAATATAAACTTTCAGTGAAATGTTCATGTATCTACAGTTATTCGTTTTTAAATTATAACAAAATAAGAAAATAACTATATTATGAGAAATAGAGTTTAAAATAATATAAAAATATAATAAAAAATTTATTTGACTTTCTTATAAACCTTTTTTTTTTTGATAAAGGTAGACAAACTTATGAGGAATCTTGTATTACATTTTTAAAACTTAGATTTTATTACTCAGAATAATTTGCACATTTTCGTGATTATCGCGTGTCTTTTCAACATTAAAAACTTTGCTTATAAAAAAAAATTGTGACTGAATTTTTAATATTTTTCAAATGTCATTGTAACAATTTATTAATACAATTTATTACATGTTCAAGCTCTTTTATCCAACAAATACAATTTTATTGACATTCACATAAAAAAAAATAAAAAAAATTGGAAACTGGAAATTTCCGTAAACAGTTCAAAACAAATCTATATATTTTGAAAATTATTATAGAAAATACTAATATAAACAAATGAAAATTTCATGTTTCTACGGTCATTTGTTTTAGAGTTACACCAAAATCCAAAATCGATTTTATCAAAAACCGATTTATCGTAAAAATTCCCGGTTTTCCTCAATTCTTTTTTTTTGTTGATCTCGGAGCTTTTGAATTCTAATGGGAATATGGGATTTTACCTGCCCAATGCACCAACTAGATTCACTTTGCCATCGAACAAGACACTGAAGTTGAAAATCGAAGCATTATTTCAACTACTCAATCGTGTAAAAAGACAACAAAAAACAACACACACACATCATAGTAAAATCAATAATATACATTCATCGCTCCGCTCAGAATCTAAAAGTTAAGTTATAACTCTTTCATGCCTAGGCTTGCGCATTTTTAAATATATTTCATTTTCCGGCGTTGCACATTTAAAGTAATCGTAAAACACGACACGATCGAAGTCCGTCAATATAATATAATATTCTAAGAGGGGCGATGGTCGTTTTTCCCGTTGTCATTTTTCATAGTTGAAACGGTTTGATTTTATTTGCAGACGTACAGCTGATATGTTGTACATATAGGTAGTTTTATTGCTGCAGTATGGCCACCACCCCGAGCGACTAGAAATCGGCCGATTTTCGTTCCCTCGTAAATAAATGGCCGGCCGCGACAGCCCTCAAGCATTACTGTTGCGATTCTCTCGAACGGCACCCTATATTATATACCGCAGGATCGATCCTCCCCGTAAAGTCACGGTACACGCCGAACATAATATGTATATATATTATTTTTGGTCTTCTAACCGCGGTTACGACGCGCTGTAGGCGTGTCGCTATATAACCGAAATAATTGAAACGTATACCTACTCATCGAGTGTTACCGCGCAGTCGGATTCGTTCGAGAGTCGTAATAATATTGTAACGACGGCGGCGACGCGGCGGACGATAAAAACTCGGTTGTGTTTTATTCGCATATTATCATTCGTATTTTTTTATTTTTTTTTAATAGCTCGCGTTTTACGTCCCATTTCGTAACGTCATAACGTATACGGATAGGTAATACCTGTATACGATGACAATGTAATATAATATTTTACATATCATAGGCATCACTCGGAACTTTGGCATTGGTCGCCGTTTCCGGAAAACCGTCACGAGTGCGCGCGTGATGTGATTCCCACAGCGAAAAAAAACCCATTTCGGCTCATTACGGTTCTCGTAAAACACACGTCCTACGCCGCCGCGTCAATATAATAACATCATACTATATCGTAATAATAATGTGCTCGCCTGTACACACGACGATTATTACACGTCTTGTAGCGTTATACTGTGTGCTCGTGATGTAGCAGCTATATGCAGTGTATATTATATAGTGTATGGTACAATGATCATGACGACGGATTCCGACGCGTACGTTTGATTTTCGCACGTTTAATGCAGCCGTTCGATAATAATATTGTTATTGTTGTTCGGGATTTACTCCGCAGCTGCAGTACACCGGTAGATCCGAAGGGGGGTGGGGGGAGGGAGGAAGACGAAAACTTTTCGTGCCCATGTAAGGCGTATATATATAATATATAATGTGTTGTATCGGAAAAGAATAAAAATTCCCAAAAATATCGATGCGCATATATATTATGTATAATATTAACTCGAGGTGTGTATAATGTAATACACGGTATAATATACATATTATAATGAGAGAGGCGGCGATAATAACGATCTGTACGTGCGGCCTTGCAATCAACGGCGGCGGCTGTGGCTCTCGTCGTAATATTATACACCGCTATATAGTATACTTACTCACAGCATAGGTACTCTTCGCGTATATTATATATTATTATATTATTATCATAATGTACGTAAACACGTCCGACGCGCCACCCGCCGTCATCTCAGTCGTCGCCGCCGTCGTTAAAGTCTCCGCGGCTAATCCGACGCGATCTTAGTCCTGCAAATCACACGCGACGTGTCCGGGTATAAATAGAGCGCGAATTTTTAAATTTATAAAGTATAATAATATTGTGTTTGAAGTACACAATGTTTACGCATCGTTTGAAATCCTTATATATATATAGGTACCTACAGGCCAAATATATTATAATTCTTATTGAATTCTCCTTACGAATATAATGTGTAATGATATCACTGTACTTATTTTAACTGTTTAATTCTATTATTAAGTAACACAAATTGTACACACTTTAGATCTTCATACGCTTATTTAATTTTGTAATTTGTAATCTTTTTTTTTCCTGTAATCTGTATACGCAATTTATTTTTCGAACTCCTGGGCCCCCACACGAGTTTTCTCAGTGGGGCCCAGTATTTCATATGTATATGAAATTAAATTAAATAAATAAATAATATAAATAATATAATGTACGAAAAGTATAAGTCATGTTTACATCCGCGGAATAGCAAAAAATAGCGCGAAACCTTTTTCGTTTATATAAGTAACGTATAGTATGCGTCGCGTCAAAGAGCACTCTTTGTGAGATTTGAACACGAAAAACGTCATTATTTATTTTAATTTATCAATCACCATTATTGTGGTATAATATATACCTATACTACTACAACAGAGTGTTCTGATGTGTATTGCACTACGGCGCATGGACAAGACGTGTATATTATACAGTATCACAAATAATAGACTTTCCTCAATTGTTTTCAGCGAATATTTGAAGTACTGAAGTATATGCGGTACAACGAATTACGATCGACCGTGTAGATTGGTTAGGTATGGTTTGGTTGGATATAAATCCGTGTGAGTAAGGTTCCCGGGCGAAACATTGTCATAGACCTTTTTTTTTACTCATGTCTTTACAATTGAAGAAGGGTCCAGTGCAACAACCTTCAGGCATGTCCACTTTCTCAAAAAAGTGTTTTTATTGTGGTTTTCTAATGAGGAAATAAAGCTACACATTTCGGTGTAACAAATTGGTATGTCCGATTATTAGATACGGAGATATAAGTAAAAATGGACTTACCAGGTTATTACATTAAATGCAAGAACCTGGTATGTCCTTATTTTCCGGACATACAAGGTTTTTGCACCGAAACTAATTTGACTAAAAATTATAAAAATCAAATTTATGAACAAGAAACCGGGTAAGTCCATAAATGTATCCTATTTATAGATGATAAAATTTTTTGTGTTATTATAATAGTAATTTGAATACATAATATCAATAAAGAAAATAGATGACTGTTACATGTTTTCTATATAAACATAAAATGTATGACAAATATTAAAGAATTTAAACGTATATTTCTTCTCCTGAAAAATTTCCAAAAGTGGACATACCAGGTTGTTGCACTGGACCCTTCAATTTATAATTTACATTATCCCAATCGGAAATTCATAACGGGCATAACACACCACGCCAGTACCGGTCAGTGCTGGCACCAATATACTGTCATACATTTTGAGGGCGATAACGCTCTACCGGTACTGGTATTCCAGCACCGCAGTAGCAGGCCAAGTACTGGCATACCAGCACGTATACGAAATTCGATAAAAAAAAAAAATGCGAAAATTCCGTATGGTTTTCCACCGACGCGGGATTTTATGTACCTACCATAGGTGTGCAGCAATAATTCTCTGAATTCCAACAATCATAATAGGATGATAATAACTATACGCGCGTATTATTATATTATTATTGCGTTTAACGCAGTCTTTCGCGTGCCTGCGCATAGTATATCGACGTATAGGAACGCGAGAATACACACCGCGAGATACGACGTGTGATTTCTTTCCTCCCGAAATCCCTAGATTTAAAAAATAATAACGTCGTATTTTTTGGTTTCGTTCGAATCGTGCGGTCGTGTGCGCAGTGCAGACGAACATCACGTTCTGACGATATTATTAGTGGGCACATATACCTATAGGTACCTACACTGGCTACACTATACGTGATGGTAGTTGCGGCGGCGGCGGCGGCGGCAACGACGAGGACGGCGATGAAGACGGAGACTTCGACGACCGCGATGACGATGACGATGATGGCGGCGGTGGCGGCGTCGGCAGTTGTATTAAAGACAATGGACAATCGGCGGAGGCGTTATAAATACTGCAGTTTTAATGCCGACTCGAGGCGGCGGCGGCGACAACGGGCAATCAATCACGTTCGGCCGCGGTGGCTTACTTTTCTCCTCGGCGCGCACGCGCACACACACACGCGCACACACTATGGACTTCTCGGTCCTTATGGTCTCCCGGATGATCGATCGACGTCGTTTATGTGCCGCAAAGTTTAATCGTCGTGTCTCACATATTATTATTATTATTATTATTATTATTATTATTATTACATACGGTCGCGCATAATATATAAATGTCCTACTTTGAGCCGATATTATATTATATGGTATAAACATAATACCGTATGGTTGTACGCGAGTTTGTGTGAAGAAATCCGCATTGGTCTCGTAAAGGGAAGCCGATCGCGACGACGTTATGAAGCGTTGTTACGGGGCGTAAAAAGCGCACCTCTCTGAGGCGAACGAGGGGGATGATCGATATACATAGCGGGTACACGCGCTCGCTATTCTACATATGACAATATATACACCTATATACAAGGCTGGGCATTAACGAGTTGAAAAGTTAAAGTTAAGTTAATAAGTTTATTTTATTTTAACTTTTTAACTTAACTAGTTACTTTTGGCTTTTCATTAACTTAACTGTTAATACTTACTACATTTCTTTCTTAATTAACGCGAAAATAACGAGTTAAGTTTTCATTGTAAGAAGTAAGTTAAGTTAATTTATTTTGTTTATTTGATTTTATAATGTTTCACTATTTAAGTCTATTTCGTTTTCATGTCAAAAAATATTTACTGTGATATCATTCGATTCTAACTTATATGGGAATACTGTATGAAGTATAAACACTATATCCTATAATTTAGTTTTGGGTTGGAACAAAATTAAGCGCGCTAGCGTTGTATAAACAAATTAACTTTTTTTTAACTTAATAAAAAGTTAACAAAAAATGTGTATTAACTTTTAACTTAACTGAGTTAACATATAGTTAAATTAACTGTCTCGCAAGAAACTCGATATGACACCGCTCAGCTGGTACATTATTACGTATAGGTACATACATTATTCGATTTGTTAGTATATTGTATTTTACTATAGCCTACCACCGGGCCTTCTGTTAGGTTAGGTAAAAAATGTCAACTCTTATGACGTACGATTCACGGGATTTGTTCAATTCGTTATAATTTAATAGTTAGTGTAACGGCGTTCAAAAGTTGGGAAAAAAAGAAATGATTTCATTTTAAATCGATGGATATAGTAATAATAGTAACTTTTTTTGCTTACGGGTAACCAACTAATTAACAGATATAAACGCATACCTATGTGGTTATATCATCATACCAATCGCCGTGCGGGTAAAATATATAATGACCAAATATCAAATATATAATATGTAGGTATATAGTCTAAAATATTATATCCAATCATAATAACGATTTTGTTCTATGTGGCCAGTGGCGACCATTTATATATTTTATAAAATAAATACTAATTTCTACTACATAATATTACTGTTATAATCTGTAACCAATAGTAACCATTTATAAGCAAAACAAAAAAATTAATTTTCCATCGTCAATCTCAACAACCTGTTGTGAACACCTCTTTCAAATGCGAATTGTTGAAAATATTTTATTAGTGCGCCATTACACGGTAGCAACGAAGGTGCTGTCAAAACGTCAAGTCCCTATATAGGCTTTAGCTATCATAGTTCTATGATGATCCAGGACACGTTCATTATCGTGTGTTTTCGTCAGAGGTTAATATAAACAATTTGTGGTTTATATGTTCACCTCGCGGAAATCACTATACCGCGATCGGTCCCGTACAACATACGTATTGTATGCGATCGCGCGGACTCAAATCTCCTGTGATCGGGTGTGTTACTTGACCATATTCACTGGCTTAAGCTGGCAAATCCTCACTAGAAACGAAAGTGCAGAGACTCTGATAAGTCAGTACACAGAAAAGTCGTTATATTATATTTTATGCAAGCCTAAGACCATAGAGCACGCATAAAATAACAATTGTTAATAGTTATAATGTACGACTAGAAAGTTTGTTACACGTTTTTTTTTTTAACTTGCGGGCGATTTAAATCTTATATAATATACACATGAACCATAATATAAAAATTCAATACAACCCGAGATAACCAAAAAACAAAAATAATTTTAATATTATCGGTTTTTAGTGTTTACCCACAAACATTTGTTACCACTAACGGTAACCTGCACGCCAAAATTACCATTTTTCAGTCGAAAACTATTAAAATATATGTCGTTATTCACATCGCGGGCGTACACTAACTCGTACGCGATTACGACACGTCGAGCGAATCGCCTAAAATATTATAATATTTCCGTTTATATAACAATACGCAGTGTATGTTTTAGTAATCATCGTCTCATATGGCACACCGGTCCGCGGCGGCCGACATAATAACGAATTATCGTCTAAACAATATCGTAGGTATATAGGCCGTGTATATACCGACCGCGGTATACCTACGCGCCCGCAGCGGTATATATGTAACTATAACGCCCGCAAACACGCGAGTTAATCCATCATCGGGCGAGGAGGTGATTGACAAAAGTGCCTATAAAAAAACGTTCGACTTCTCCGCCGCCGCCGCCGCCGCCGCCGCCGCATTAACCATCATAAATCAATCGCCGTTTCATTAACGAAATTACGACATCAACATCAACAGGTAGGTACACACCACAATACGAATCGCCGCGTATAGTTCACACGACGATTAGAATCGATTAGGACGTCGTCGTCTTCCTGGTCTGAAAAACGGTCGAGACGTGAATATATTTTTTTCGTACGCACATTTAATAATATCGGAGACGTCGGGTCCATTTGTGTATTATAATAATATATAATATCGTAAATTTTTTTCGTACATTTTTGTTCTCTCCGCGCCGTCGTGCTCGTTCTGATTCGATATCTCGGACCGACGTGCGACGTAGCGATTTTGCGTTCAGCGTAGCCTGCTGCAGCTTTATTTTATTGTGTTGTTGGCTTTCGCGTTAAGAGTGAATCGACCTACGACGGATCTTTTTATTAAATCAGAAACATTTCGATAAAATACATGAAAAAGTATACGAATGTTAATGACGTACTGCAGTGTTTGTCCGATTCGATCTCTCTGACCAACGTCGAATTTAGCAACTTACTTGTACTTACTGTACTTGTTGTAACTATTAATTGTGTTTTAGCTTTATTGGGAGAACAATATTTGGCGTCAACAACCTATCGTTTATCAGTCTCAAAGTCTAGAACATCGTATATTAATACTGGTTCTCGCATAGGATTTTTACGATATTTCAATATTTTTTCACGAGATATGGGCGCTTTTAAATATTGCATAATTTTACGTTCTCATAAACGTAAAATCGTGAAAAACAATCGACGCAAGATCACAGATAATGTACTCAGATTTAAGCATGATAATAGGCCAATTCACTCATCATAATGATCTCTATAGAGCTGTTCACAGACAAGGCTTGTCCTGCACACTATTGTTCCGTCGAGCGTGGGTCAGACAGAGAAAACAAATAATGCGTCTGACGCATCTTTTTCATACGGCGTGGAGAGAGACTGCAAATGTACAAAATTTGTACAAAATATCATTGTACACAAAAAAGGAGCCAAATATTTTTTGCCATTTAACTTTTGTTTTATATGCATATCGTATACACCGACAAAAACAAATTTTTAATTTTGTTTATATAACTTGAACATAAATAGGTCTATAACATTGTATTTATATATATATTATAATATCAATATGTATACTATAGCTGATCCCGTGCACTTCGTTAACTTTTAAACGTACAAACTTTTATATGACTCAAACCTTGTTCAATGCGTTATTTAATATTCGGTGTATGATGTTCTAGATTTATCTTAACTTTTCTGTTGCTCGGAATAAAATTTCTGATTCGCAGCAGTACATTATCAGGTAGGTAGATCGCGGAGCCCGCGTGCTGTTTGTACGTAAGTGTATGAATTAGCTCTAAAGTATCAAAGTTATACTAAGTTTGTCGTTTTTACTTGGTATAACTTTGATGAAAAAAAGTAAAAAAAGTAAATTTAACCCTTTTTAAAAAGTATAAAGTAAAAAAAATACTTTTTAAAAAGTGAACATGTAACCCTTTTAAAATTAGCCCATCTTCTCCACGGAGGTCTAATCTATTCGCACAAACATTCGTTTATTTATTGTATATATAATTGAATCCTAGTTACGTTACGGATTTGTCGTGAAGTATTTGATCGTCTTGGTCGTGGCATGGTATTGTTAATGAGAATATCGGCACAATAAAGCAAAGTCGTACGCAGAAAATGCGTGATTGTGTAATATTATAATAAATTCATTTTACTTTGTTTCTTGTCTATTTAAATTGTTGCTATTGATTACAAAAAATATTATTATTATTATTATTATCTGTATAATATATAAAAGACTAGCTGCTCCTGCGCACTTCGTTGCCCGTAAAAAATGACTACTCTTAACAAAAAAATTGTGATTGTTCAACTCCTCTTTGGTGTATCTCACTGCAGTAATAGTGCATATCAGCCACCCTGGGCGAAAATTCGATTTGACGCATGCTTGTACCTGATCCGCCCGATTGACCAATGGCAACCAATAATAAATAAATACGTCTTTATCTATTAATTATCTCTTCTACGACCAATAGCGACCATATTTTATATAAACAATAACAAACATTTCCACCGTAAATCTCAAAATCCCCGTCTGAGCACTTACCCGCAGGCTTTTATTAATTTGTCGTAGCGTGGACTATCCAACAAAAATATAATTGTTCAATATTCGAATCGGTAGTTCCTGAGATTAGCGCGTTCAAAACAAACAAACTCTACAGCTTTATATATATTAGTATAGATGCGTGTATAATATTATATACGGTGTATGCAATGCGCAATAGGTACTATTATAATGTATAATATATTTTATAGTACCCATGTACATTATATATGCGTGATGTCGAAAAAAAAAGAGATGGGAAATTATTCGATCAAAGAAGGCCGCCAAATAGTTGCTGCACTCTACGTACATATTATACATATTATTATGCGTAGCGAATCTCAAACCAGGTCACGACACCGTCTTCTCTTCGATAAGTTCGACGGAGAACGACCCACGTGATCACAGTAGATCAGTTGGAATTTGAGACTTTTTTTGGGAGCCAGGACGAGTGAGCTACGCATAGGATGGGGTCGGCCGATCTGTACACCTACCCAGATACCGTAAATAGTGCCTCTATACTGTTTAAAATGTAATATCAATAGTTATGTTGGGCTCGTAAACCAAACGCGTGTCTATTATTATTGATAAAGACCTCCTGCAAAAGTGCTCAAACGCCCAGCTACGGAAAACGTAGCCACGAGGAATAGATATTCCTTCCCCGGATAATTATTGTACAATGTGTTCCGGGGTGAAGTGACCAGCCGACGTCATAATATTATGAAAGTGCACCTAAAATTACGAAGAAATTAATACCCTTTAAAGATCGGGTCCAACTTTTTTGTTTTTTAAGTTATGGGCAATTAACTTTTTTTTTTTATCAAAACCATGCATATCACGCATTTGTTTATGTATCTATTTAAGACTTTTCAACATTTTGATGTAATTTTTTTTTTTTATTGTCCTATCAACGAACATACGCATTTGAATTATAAATGTGCTAGTTATTTTTATTAAATTAAAAAAGTAGAAAAGAATTGTCAAAAATTAGCATTTTCGGGAATTCGTGTATTATTCTAAATAATTTATTACTTACTATGGGTTTTTTGTTTTTGGTATCATTCTACAGAATTATACTGAATCATACCTTAAACTTTTGGTTTTCATAATACCTTCCTGGTAACACGTTGTTTTTCACAAAATATGGCTAACCGCCATGAGAACCAATTCTGAGTTTTTGAGACCCATTTTTGGGTCTCACTAAAATAATTTTCAGCCGATTGCCCTTTCTAGGTCTCAATAATCAGTATTTTGTCGTCCGATTTAAAACCTACAGTGTTGCCACTTTCAGTATAGGTGTTACAAATTTGCAAATATGATAATTCGTTTTTTTTTTAATCAATTTTAATTGTTTAAATCGTCAAAACTGTATTTTAGTCGGTTTAGCTAAACGTAAATTTGCTGTGTGGCGTGTGGGTCGGACGGAGAGAACAAATAGTGCGCTGACGTCCCCTCAATAATTGTTCGCGTATTGGTTTGTATAATATGTCATACTGCACCGACTTCCCTATAGGGAAATGTTTTCGTTTATATTCCGAAAAGTATGTGTATTCGAATAATATCATCTGTATGTTTTTCCTTCCGTCGTTATCCCTCTCGTCGTATACCTACGTCTCTATAGAGACGACGCGACGGTCTGTCTGGCTGCACCAGCTCACTATCGCCTCGCCCGACGCCTGTGTGTCCGTCTACACAATCTGCAGAGACCGACTGCACGTCTACTGCATAATATACAAATTCAGATCACCGTCGGCGCATATATAGTGGCCAGAGGAGGCTAATTCCTGACCTCGGACCGCCGCGACACATAAATCCGAGCAGTGTCTCCTCGCTCCGGGGAGAGATAACGATATAATATACACGCACGGCGTATAATGTCTCGAGATACCTATACATAAACACGCGGTTCTGGAGGTGCGAAATAAAAGAGATGGCGATAAGACCAAACCGCGCGTATACAGGGGGGGGAGAGGGTGTGTGAGAGAGAGATGGGAGAGAGAGAGGAGAGGCAAAAAATTCGCTCTAGACGAGCGAAATGCACACACGCACGCGGCGCGTATATAATGCACTATCGTCGGTGCATTGTTGCGCGCGCATATTTCGAAATCCTCGGCGATCCACTTACCACACTATTTGTACCATTGTTGTATTCAGCGCACGCGCATACCTATATACGCGTGTGCATACACAACACATGTATATAATAACACTCATATATATATAGGCGTATATAATAATATGACCTACACCTATCCCGGGGACTCGCGGCGGCGGCCGACGTGTTTTTCAGTTTATCTGAGACCGGAGATCGGAAGAAAATATACGCGAGCGTGTACGCACATATAATAATAATATATGTACCGGTGGCGTGCACGGGTATTACACTGCTGCGGGCACTATGTCGCGCGCGTTAAAGTCGTCGTCGCGTCGTGTGTTACTATTACCATGTGTGTTGTGTGCATCGGTTATAATATTATATACGAAATACGCGTGACGCGGTTTTTATCGGACGATACGATCGACGGCAGAAGTAGCGGAAGGTGGAGGAGATGGTGGCGGTGGTTGCGGTGGAGAGGTGCTGGAAAATCGCGCGCAAGAAAAATAAAAAATATCTCCGCCGTGATAGGGCAACCCACACCTATATTGAGCGCGCGATGTACATAATATACTAGCTGATCGCGTGCACTTGTTTGCCCGTTAAAAATGTCAACTCTATGATGATGATAATATATTGATCGCACTATATGTTCGATACGTATAGTTTAATTTTCGGCGCTTTTTTTTTTTCTATTGATTAACCCCCCCGGCAACTTGGGCCATTGGGTGCGGTTTCTTACTGTGGATGAGGAGGGTACTGGAAGTTTAAACACGTGTGTTTTGGTTTGGCAGATTTTTTCAGTGGGCACCCGTAGGTATCTACAATGCCCCCGGGTGGGGGATGGCGGCACTTCGCTCCGGACACCGTGACTTGCCCGAAGAAAAATGCCGCCCGCGGACGGCATCGAACCGGTGTCCTAATCCGCTCGGCCACTCCGTCCCCCAGGTACTCCTTTGTCCGTTAAAAAATGCCAACTCTACATGATCCAAACTTTGTTCGGTTCGTTATTTAATATTCGGCGTAACGTTCCATCCATTATAATATATAGCTTGTTTACTACGCCCGTCTTCGCTCGCGTGGTGTTCAACTGTTTTGTACGCTAATTATTTAGCGGACGATTTCCTCGAAAACTCTGATGTATCTAATTCGATATTTGAATGAGTAGTTTCTTAGTTATCGAAGTGTTTGTACTAAGTATGATAATCCTTAAAAATGGTTGTACAAAAATATAAAATATAGACATACCTATAGTATTGGAACTAGTATTTATTATACTTGGCCCCCATTCTTACAAATTATTTATATTGATAGATCAATAGTAGTTACTAACTTTTTCAAATCGCCTACCCCCCCCCCCCTCATATCTACTTAACCCATTATACACCACATTATAGACATATTATCTTTAGTACACAAAGTTATATAACTCAAAAATACTACTCGCTCGAATTTTGATTTTGGTACATCAAAATTCTCAACAAAAAAATATCTGCTTAAATATAATTAAGCTTTTTAAAGTTTTAATAATTACAGTAATAAATGTATGCAACACTCCCGGGTTCTTCTTTTATTCGAAAAACAGATGTTTGTATTGTCACGGGATCATCCTTAGAGGGGTACGAAAAATCTCAAGGAATCGAAATCGTATGGTGTTCGAGTGTATTCAAAAATCCCAGAAAATCAGAATAATTTGAATACACGCATGAATCCGTAAAAAAAAATATCCAAACTACTTTTATATTACGCGGATAATAAATGAAACAATTTATATAAATTACCTATATAATATACTTTATAACCGGCCGATTTCGCAAACGCTCCGGCTCGGCTCCCCCCCCCCCCCCCCTCCACCAGGCACCTATGGGCAGTTATTGTACCTCGACCTTATCGCGCACGGACATCGACGTCGTCGTACGCGGTGATCGCGTCCATTATGGGATACAGGCCGACGGATCGGACACAAGATACGACGACGGGTCGCTTATTCGACCGATAATTGCCCGACTAATTGCCCAAAGACATACCGCGACCACCTGCTCTTCACACCACTCGCGCGCATTGTTCGGAACTTACGGAATCGAACCCGTTTTTTAAACGCTAATGTAGATCTATTGTTGTTGTCGCCGCCGTCGTGATCCGCGATAGTTATAATATTATTATTATTATTATTAGGTACAGTCGTCGTCGTACGATCGGAATGCGCCCGGGACGTACTTTATTATATATTATTATTATTATTATTATCATCATCATCATCGTCGTCGTCGTCGTTGTCGATAATCGTCGATCGGTGTAGTACCTCTCCTGCAACATACAATAAATAGCTATATCGTATATATACGTTATATTAGGTACCTACCAGTACGTATGTGCGCGCGCGCGTGTCTATCTGCCTCGCGCATATATTATTATTATTGTAATATCGGAAACAATCGGATATTTTGTCAAATGCGAACACAATGAATCGTACTCGGATACACTTTCAGCGCGGCAACAGCAACAGGTACCTACATATTATAATATACGCCGGTACTCTCGGCACGTATTATTTTTATATTTTATATTTTTCTCGTGCAGTAAGGTACACGCTGCACGTCCTCTCCAGCGTATAGCGCCCAAAGGCCTATAAGGACATCGCCGCGTGAAACGGCACTCGAAAACAAAACAGAAAACAAAAACAAAATATGTTATCTCTGCGATTGAACACCTCGAGAAGCCACACCGCCACCGCCACCTCCACCTCCACCACCGGCACTACACTCGTACTATGCGTCTACACCTATATAATATTATAACACACACACACATATTATATATAACACGTATAATACGACTATAATACACGCACACGACCTCTTGTTGCACCTTTCGCGCCTTATTATTATTATTATCGTCGCCGCCGTCGTTATATTATTATTGTATAGGTATAACATTATCGGTATATATATAGGAGGCACACGAACCGCTCGCGCGCGCGACCCGATCATAACAAATCGATGCCGCCGCGACCATCGGATAACAATTATTGTGTTTCTCGTCGCCGTTTTCTTTTTCCTCTCCAAACGACACGTACCGGTTCCCACATTCGACTGTGGTCGTTGCACTGGACTCGACCGTATACCTACATTGGCACCTATAATATACATGTATATACACATTACAAGTATATATATATTGCATGTAATAACATATATTATTATTATTTATTCTCCGAGTAGACGCGAACCGAGAGTATTATAATATTATGGTGTGTTCTCGCGTAAAGTCGCGGAGAATAGTACCGTCGTTCTCTACGATAATATTGCGGCGGTTGTTTATTGATCGTTTTTAATATACGTTTAAAAACAGCTGGTCCCCGTGTGTCTATACACGAACGGTTCGGCAGACTATAGGATAGGCTTGTAACGCGGTCGGGGGAACGACCAGTTAAATATAAGACATCCAGGGAGAATCGTAGGATCCTATAGATATAAATACCGTAGCCAGGGGCAGACATGTAGATATCAGGATCTTAAATATATTTAAATTACTAGGATTCCTTTTCAGTTAGAATTATGTTTTATTGTCTACTAAACACTTACAAATATTAATACTCACTAATATATCAACTATGTTCTATTGTACTATGTAACTGTATCGTAGTCATACGGAGTCCGGTAATCGTTGTGTGTGTTGGCCATAGGCCTTACAATTATGTGTGTGTTTTAATATTAATGTATCGGTCAGCAGTTAATCGTACATACGGTAGAGTTCGTATTATATACATAGGTGTCATGTAACATATTTATATTTATAATTGTTACAGGCTAATACTCTCCGAGCCTTCGTCGCATAATATTGTAGACTAGCGACCGGTAAGAAAATATACGAATATAGTCTCCGCGGCTTATCGAGGGTTTCGTAAATATTGTTGTGTGTCATTAACTATCATAATTAATTAATAGACAATGGCGGTGTTGCAGTCGATACAACATGGGGAAAAACAATTCAGTTACTTAATACCAAACGTATACCGAGCATCTATACCTATATATAACCGTAGGTACCGTCTGATATATTTTTTTATTACGCTCTTTCATATTCTTATAATAATATTGTTTGTCAAAAGAATTGATCGTTTATACCGAAAAGTGTTTCATGACCTGACGCTTCAATACGTATGTACATTTTTTAGGCATATTCTGGATTTATTAAATATAGTATAAAGTGCTCGTATAACTCGGAAATCGTAAAATAGGTACTAAATAATTGTTTATATGCTGATAAAAATATGAGTGGGCCTGCTGATAACTTATTAGGTAGCCTGTATGACTGGTACTCTCACACCGAAGAGTAACAGACAATTTCCAAAAATGTATGAAATTGTTTCAAAAAGAAAAATAAATATTTTTAAAATATATTATTGATTTGTAAAAAAACTAAGGATTTACGTAACACGACAAAAATACTATAAGTGTCAATAAAATATTAGAATTCACAATTTTTTTTAAAGAATACTCGGTTAGACGGTTTATTTTAATATCATCATGTTGTTTTATTTTTATTGCGGTACAACAATGGCACATCTTCGCCGAATGCAGAAGTTACCAGAACTATCGAGCGGAAACCCTCTGCTCCATACATCTCTACGATATCTTCAGTCCGGGTCCAATTGAAATCCACAATCTATTTGTTTATTGTATGTGTTGTGTTAAAATACTTAGGGGCACGTTTTATCACGACGATATACGGACGCGAAAAAATAGACTATCGCGATCGTACAGCGATCTATAATATTATTATAATATGCCTACGTAATCGAAGCGCTGATAAATCGATTTATCGATTACAGTCGTGCCCAGGGCGGTGTATTTGCAGGTCCACCGCACGGCACAATGTTTCTCCTCGTCGGCGGTTATAATAATTCATGTATGTCATGACCATCGGGGAGCGGCGACTTCAACGCACTGAAAAACGATTGCGAAAGCGCTTTACATTGTAGACTCGCAGGGTATGCAACGCATACGAATCGAATTAAAAGTTCAAAATTTTGTTTTGATATCGATTAATATAAATGAATAAAATTACAATTAGAAATTCTGCCAAATAGACGTCCTTCGGGCGTACACTGTCGGACATACCGCCATACGCAAAAAAAAAAAATTAATAAAATAAAAAGTATACAAGTCTTTATTTATAGCATTCTGCATGCGAACCCTTTTTGACCAAAATTGTACCTTTCCCTTTTCGGGCAAACCAAAAAGTTTAATATTCACTTTATGTTCTACATTTAGAAAAATGTATTAAAACGTATAGAATTGTTATAGATTTATATACCTACCTAATATTTTTAATAATTGTCTATATCTACTACTATATATAAAAGGTAGGTTATTGATCAAATAGTTATTGAAAAAAAATTATCTATTATTATTATTAATTTATACATTATCTATAAATACATTTTATACAACACATATTTTTAATAATTTTTGATATTTTAACAGAAAGTAGATATTCAATTTTTTGGTTTGATCGAAAAGTTAGTGAATTGGCCGAGGACAAGGTACTATTTTGGTCGAAAACGGTTACGCCCCTACTATAGGTACGCATACGACAATAATCGAAAGCAACAGTTAAACCTTACGTACTATTCTGTATATGATTTCTAGGGACCGAAAAAATAAGTTTGTTTGACTCTGCTTATGTCGTATATTATTGTATTGTTATTACGGGGTAGGTACATATCGATTAAGAAGATATCTATGGTATATTATGGGTTTAGCGCTGTGGTAAACCGTGTCCGGCCGTTTACAGAGGCCCGAAAAAAATTCTAAAAAAAAAAGTAAAAACCTAATATCGGACCTGTAAAATAGAAAAAAAAATTATGACAAATCATCGTGGCTGCAACTATGGGGGAGCTGAAGGTGCGGAAGTAGGAACGGAACTCACGTCGAGCACGCGCGCGTGTGTGTACATATATTATATAATATTATATTTAGGTATTTACCGTTTTTTTTTTTTCCGTTGCATAACAGGTGGTATAACGTTATTAAATAATTAAAATTCAACAAACCCACGAGGAGCGGATTTCGCGGTTCCTCGTCTCGCGTATCATGTACTATAATGTAATATTATTTATTATGGTTTAATATTATTCTGATGTGCATGCTATATAGCTCCTCGCGTATGATATTAAACTCCCCGTCTGCGGTGTCCGCCCCCGTCGATTTGGACCATCAATCGCAGCAGCACCGTGTCCGGCATCTATGCGCGTTCAATGTACAATATTATTATCATTATTATTATTATCATTATTGCCGCAGACACGGTAGACGACCGGACGCTGGCCGTCGCGGTCGGTATATGGGAGCAGGGCGGATATTAGAGGGCGGAAAAAGGCGCGGTTGTCCGTATATTATTATGATTATCAATATTTTATACCTACACGTGTCCCGGCGGTGTTCGGTACCTACCTATAATATGTGTGTTTCGTTTTTTACCACAACTCTGAGCATTATTCCTTTGTAGAAGGGGCATCGCGCCGATATTATATTATTACTATGCGTATAGCTGAATGTCCCGGCTACACCGGTGTAGTGCAGTTTTCTTTTTTTTTTGGGAAAATCTTGCTTAGTATATACACCATATTATAGGTGTATCACGAGGGCAGTTGTTCTGTAGTGTACCTCAATATACTCCACGAACAAATCAGTGTCAGCGTACCTGCATAGGTTTGAGAGATAATTTTACCTATAGATGAGAACATTGAGAACCGCAAATCGCCGATTGGATTTAGCACTATTGCTGTGTTTTTCGACGTGGTTCGAACTATACTTATTTCCTAAATCTTTTCCAACATCTCTAAAAACAATCTCTGAGATTTTCGTCAAGTTCAATTGAGCAGTTGCGGAGTTTATAAGCGACATGCATTTATTTTACAAAATATAGTTTCTAATCGAGGCCATCACGTAAACGCGACGATTTGGTGCATGATTGTACCAGCTGATCAGCCCGAGTTAGCACTGCATGCGGTAACCATTGATAAACAAAAAAAAAGTTTAAACTTTCACCAAAAATCTCAAGATCCCTGTTTAGTGTTTGAGTATACCTCTATAATATAATGCGAATATCGGCAAATATTTCCTTATATTACACACCTAGATCATTAGAGGAACCGCACTATTCAAAATTTGAAATTCGTGTGTATTGCAGTTTTACAGACGTAGAGATCAGTGAGTGAGTGACTGAGTGGCATTTGATATTTACAATTTACATAAATGTCGATCATGCAGATACGATACGATACGATACGATACGATACGATACGATACGATACGATACGATACGATACGATACGATACGATACGATACGCGATTCTCGCGGGACCGATCGAACCACGATCGTCAGATTAGCCCACTTATAAGTTAACCGAAGACCAAGAAACCAAGATACACCTGTATAGCGCTATAGTTTATATATTTTTCATTTTTTCAACTTACAAAAAGTGAAAATTTGTTTTGTTTATCTAAATGGTTTCCACGTCGGTTATATACACGGCACAGCTGGCATGCATTTTTTTTACAAATAAATTTAATTCAAATTCAAATCTTTGACCCACGCCACGTCGGGCGCGGGACAACTAAAATATGTCGTTCTGCTAATACAATATAATATCATACCTACATAGTGTATAGATATAGGACGTATATATAAATGTCATTAGGTTTATAGCGGCGCGGGTTCGAAACTCGTATTGCGAATCTGCAGACCACTATTCAAATTTCGAACGTAAAACCGATAGAACGGCTACATAGTAATAGTAACACTCGCCTTTATCCGACCGAAAATCGGTGAAAATCCATTTCTGACGTATAGGTATGTTAAAAAAAAAAAAAAAAATGCTATAAAAATAGCGAAAAAGAAATGAACGCTAATAACACGATATTATAATAATATTATTATATAGACGATTCGACGTCGATATCGAAATCCAACCGATTATAATATTATAGGCAGGCAGGTACGTTGCAGCGGCGCTGATGCGAAACGTCATTAAATCGGTACCGGTTTTTTTTTTTTTTTGTATTTTAATTTTTAATGTTATCAATAGCACTAAACTTTATTGCCGCAGTGGGACTTAAAACGTTCGGTATATTATATATTTAATATTATCAATTTGATATCAAGGGGATCGCGATCGACCGCGCTCGGGCATAAAGCGCGTGTATTATATTATGAATAAGTGGCATTTAAATCTCGCCTAATATACCAGCCGGGTATTATGGGTATAGGTATATTATAATATTATTATTATTATTATTATTACTGTAGGAATACCGACCAAAAATGTTAACAACGTGGCGTCACGGAGTAGATAATAATAATAATAATAATATTATACACGGACGGCCGGCGATTTGGAAATCACTATATTATATATATATTTCAATTAGCATATTAAGTAGACGCTATTAAGTTAACGGCGAGACGTTAACGAAAACGTAAAATATTTACTTTAATAATTGATTAACGATAACGCCACTCTCGATGGCGTGTGTACACATTGTTATTACGACATTATCATATTATTATAATATAGAAAAGCGGCGCGAAGTGATTATATTATTACTATTATTATGAACGACCAAGTGGTCACAGTGTGCACGGGTAAACGGATACCAATTATACCAGCTCTAAGTCAGCTCTCCGTTCGTTCGTGAAAATATTCCTCAAACGTTTCCGTTTCGTGTATTATGATGATAATATGACGGTTAGTTTTATGTCCGCCGACTTGGTTGAATAATACGGAACGTATGTGTAGAGTGTAACAGAAAGACCCGATGAATTAAAAGAGAAAAACTGATACTATAGTTAGACGTGTATTATTATGAACAAATCTATAGTAAATAATAATCAAACGAATGATCACTCATGATACTCGTGACTTCGGAAAATTTCCAAAAAGAATATTTTGGAAACACTTATTACGTTTCAAATCGATTTACTCCGAAAACATATTGATATTGAAAACGATTGTTAAAAGCAAACTACAATATTATCATCCTTCTCGTAGCACAAATTTTTCAGGGAGACTAAAGCCCTACACTGTACCTGCTATAGGTATTAACTTTTAAATTAAATTAGGAAAAAACTACGAGCCTCCCTTATCTACACAAACGATCTTTCTGTGGTAACGCGTCAACAGTGACAATATAATTTATAAAACCATTTTAAAAGTTGCTAATTATTAATAATTTACTGTAAAATATAATAATAATTTCTTCACTGATTACCTACAACATTATTGGTAGTATGTACCTTTATTGTATAATGTATACCGGTCGATTATTAATTGATCATTGAACACTCATTGTTTTAAAAAGTATAAATGTTTTGGAAAAAAAAAATGTACACGGTTTCTAGTCGTTATAAAACAAGATTTATAAAAAATATATATTATATTTTAACCATTTTTTCGGAACAGTTTCCTACTTTTTTGAACGACCACATACCAAAAGTATTGATTTCATATTCCAAAGGAGAATATTTTTGTAAATATTTCGATACATACAAATCAAATTTAGGACGAGTACCCGTAGGAGTTTACGAGTTATGAGCATTTGAAGTTTAGACGAGCGGAGTGGAGTGGCACGCTGTTACCGCGCAAAATTTTGGACCACCACTACTCCGTTCATATGAACTTAAAATTCACACACTACTGTCACTGCTCACGTATAATTATTATATATAGAGAGAGAGAGGTAGAGAGATTATCGGTTAGGTTAAGTATACATCATGTTTAATTATTGATTTCATATTTCAAAGGAGAATATTTTTGTAAGTATTTCGATACATACAAATCAAATTTAGGACGAGTACCCGTAGGAGTTTACGAGTTATGAGCATTTGAAGTTGGAGTGGAGTGGCACGCTGTGTCAAAATTTTGGACCACTACTCCGTTCATATGAACTTAAAATTTACACACTACTGTCACTGCTCACGTATAATTATTATATATATAGAGAGAGAGGGAGAGAGATTATCGGTTAGGTTAAGTATACATCATGTTTAATTTTCTCGAAATGTTGGTATTAATTTTTTTTTTTTTTTGAAATTCGCTTAGTCTACGAGATTTTATTAGAGATACGCTGATAAAATATATTCGACAAACTGTCGTGGGTACATAATATCAAAGTATTTAATAAAACTAGTTTCGGGGCTATGGGCAGTATACGACATCGCGTTTTAGGATTTCAACGACACGTTTTTTTTTTCTTCCGTTTGTCAACTAAAACCATCGCGTTACTTTTTAATTTTCGGCGTTCACTGGCGCCCAATAGATTTTATGCAGATTTTTATTTTGAGAACACTTCAAATAACATTTACGTTTGAAAAATAAAAATCTTTCGCGCTGCAAACAGTATTTTTTTCCAAACCGAACCTCCAATTATTGCGTTGGAATGCGAATAAGATTGTTTTTTAAACAGCTCTGAATATATTCTATGGTTTTTCTCCACTTAAAAAATGTACCGATCGAGAGCGATATAACTTATAAACCCGTCAGTTGAGTTTTAAGGAGAAAAATATAGGCAAATTTATATGACGGTGTTAATACAATTTTGGTTTGTCGGTTTGACTTGTCAGAGTAATATAATATTATGCAAATAAACATAAGTATGTGTGTGCAGTGAGTCTAATCTGGAAATTGTATCGCCCGTTTGAATGCATGGTTTATTGTCTCCGCGCTCAAAACGACATATTTAAACTATTATAAAACTATATAATATGATATCACCTGAGAAATCTTTTGTCATGGATTAAATCCTATGCCTAACTCAACAAGTGATTGTAGAGAAAAATATCTCTTCGGTTCCGTTTAAAGTTGCGTCGTGACTCGCGAGTGCTACAGGGTGATCGTCTTTCCCCTCTAATATTCTCATTTCGTAAATAAAACGGACGAACACCAGCAGTGTTGGGAATTATCTAGATAAAATTATTTCTTTAATTATCTTGCCTAGATAAAAACGATTAAATCATCTAATTATCTCATCAAGATGATGAATGTAATGGTTATCTGTGGTAATTAATCTAGATAAATAATATAATAATAAGAATATTTTTGAATACTGAAATAGCCTATAATTTACGAGAACCTAGTAGTGATTCCAAATTTCAATATTGTTATAGTTAAAAAAAGAAATATTGTCAGTTTTATTTTGTTATTTTATTTTTATTCAAGTTATATTAAAAATTAAAATCGTATATTATTTTAGTTGAGAAATGACATTAAGGATTTATATTAATTAATAAATATTATCTCATTAGTATCTACTAATAAATTACATTATTTATAATATAATTTTTAAAAAAATTGTCTATATTTTATCTAGATAAATGTATGTGTATTTTTATCTTTATCTAGATAAAACAAAATTATGTTATATTTTATCTTATCTAGATAAATTTTGAATGAATTGTCTGTTATCTTGTCCAGGTGATTATTCGGTTATCTTTTCCCAACACTGAACACCAGTAGTCCAAAGTCTTAGACAAATGCTAAATATTTATTATTTGCAGACGGTCTTCAATTATATTATAATATATCATTCTGCTTACTATTTCTCACTTTGTTATTGCACTTATGAGGACCGTCGCGCGTGCAATACAAAGTGACATCGATCGATTCCACTTATTTGGCGGTGACGCTAACACGCTTGAAATTAATATCAATAAATGCCATCAGAATTATACCTATGTCATATTTTACTCGAAGGAAAAATCGTATTACAAGTTATAACGATTTATAACAAATTATACAAATAACAATTGTGTGCAGCAGGACCGTCGTTAATTAATTTATTAGGAGTATAACATTATCATAATAACCACTATTGTTTAATGACCATATGGATGTGATTTTCAAGAAAGGCAAAGATAAACGTCAGGATTTCCGAAGCGAAAGATTTACTGTTGGGAATTTTCAAATCCAGTATACATCAATCGATTACGTACTGTTCTGCTCTTTAGTCCGTTCTGTGTTAGAGTACCTACCTATACAATTGTATAATAATGATGTAATTTGGAACCTCTCGACCGACTACGGAGTAAGAAATTTAAAATTATTCAAAAACGATTTTTAATATGTATAACACATACAATTAATTCAACGGTGACTGGCATTCGCATCTCCCACGGTTTCAATGATGTATAGTCAAACGACGGTTATCAATTAATATTATTTGCCACTTAAATTTCTCAATAATTTAATGAGGACATATAGACCAGAAAGACACCTAAATTATTCGATTTTCCTCCCTACTCCACCCTAAATCAATATCTACATACCACGAGAGTGCAATTATTATCGATATCGATATTTTATTTTATTTTTTTACTATAACCTTAATCACGGTTATCTATCTACACGTGTAGATAACCGTGGTCTCAATACACCGAATAATCGAACGTTTTATTTGCTTCCTGTAGTTTGGTCAAAAATTATTGTTTTTCTAGACTTGATATTATTCACAAAAATAAAATTATCGTTAATAATTTACTATTATATGTTTAGCATATTGGGTAGAAGCTGCTGTTAAAACTGTAATTTCAAGAGTCCATGTACAATATATATATATATATCACTTTTGCTACAACTGTAGAATATAAATCGTTAAAATAAAAACAGTACCTACCCACTGTTATAATATAGCAGTTATACTAGAGAGCCTAGATAATAACAGAGTGGTTAAGTGGGTATATAGCAGCCATGTTTCGTACAAAAAATTCCCGCGTTTTTTTTAAAATCCATAAAGCATAAATTAGGAAATAATATTATACTATACTAGTCAATTTATAAAATATAAAAGAAATATTGTGTTTACAGCACACTAACAACTAAAATAACAAACTATTGTATAATATGATATGTCTCGTATGGGATATACTAACTATAGGTAGGTATAATATATATCTTAACTTATACAATACATAACCGTAGTCTGTAATACAAAATATGTGAATACGGATGATATATATAATTAAGCAACAAAACCATGTGAATAACAAATAATAATAGATAAGTTAATATTAATAGTTAAATATTATTAAAATTAAATTGTCGTGTAAAAATAAATAGAAATTCACAGTTAATGTATTCAACATTGGTAAAATATAAACAAATTTGGACGAAAAATGGCTTCCATTATCAATGATAACAGCCAGCCAATAGAAAATGTTTACCTATTTTCAACGGATTCATATTGTGACAGAGAGCACGTTTTACTGTCCCGCTATACAGAACTTGATAACATTACTTACTTTTAGTTTTATTCCTCCATTATTTTTGATATTTTAGTAATTTTCAACTGCTCTTCTGAGAGTATTTTATTATGATATGTTTGACAACATTTTCTACTATCCACAAGACCACGAATGTGTTAAGATTGATTTGCTGTGGATACCCTAAGTATTTTATTGTATTGCACTTAAAGTTGTTTATTTATATGTCACGCACAATGTATCGCTTAAAATATTAAATTTTCTAAAAACTGAACTCCTGCTCTTCGGGGCGTCATCGAGAAATAAATGAGGAAAAAAATAACTGTTGTTTATAGGCTTTGCAGGTTGGATGGATTTTAATTTTGAAAATTGATTTTGACTCGTAGACAATATATAGTAACTAATATACTAACTACCTTTACTACCTATAACTAGGTTTGATCCAAAAACTGTTTATGTCATTTTAGAAAATTGAAAAACACCGTCTCACTGCGCACGTTTACTATATACGTTCACTGCAGCCATCGCTACCGTGGAATGATACGGTTTTGAAAACGCGAAGTCTAACGGATCGTCTCGTCGTTTTCGAAACGTATCAGATGTGTTATTATTATATTATATTATTGTTTTTGATACGTTATAGGTCGTATAGGTACCTGTGATAATGTTACGGTGTGCGTATATTATGCCAACTACAATAATTACAGGTAACACCGAGAAAGTCAAGACGCTTCGCGTACACACGATTTTACGACCGAATTAACGAAATGACCTCTCTCGGGCGTTATAATAAGTTCGCTCGGATTACTGCTGAATAGTGTATACCGTACACACTTATGTACCATAACATTAAACACGGTATACGCGGTATAGGGTTAAACGAAACTTAGAAAGTACCTACTCGTCGAACGGCTAACGAGTCCGGTCGTTAATTTTTTTCTCCCATTTCGAAATAGATTAACCTATACGTAGGTATATCACACTATCACCGCATGCGCACGGCGATTAAAAATATTTACTAAACCGCCGTATCGATCCAAATTGTATTAATGCCGACAAATTAATAGCTGGCGCAAATAATGATATATTATATTACCGCCGTGTTTACGATTATATTATTATATTGTTTCGTCACGACGATCGACTGCAGTTTATAACGCAATAATAATATATTATTCTACGATGTTATGACACCTAGGTGAATCTAATAACAATATATTGTATTTTAACAACACGAGTGAACAATTAAATGAGATCGAATAAGTTCCGAGTGCAGCAGAATATTTTTGTAACTTTATAATGACTATGATCATAATATTATAGTTATTACGACTATTACGACTTCCAGTTTATCATTATGCCTATTATAATTTAATACTGTCAATATTCAATAATATATATTGTAAGGCATTAAAACACGTTAAATTATAATTATAACCCAAACAATAATATATTGATAACAACACAATGTAAAAACTGTATACAGGGCGATTCACCAAGAATTCTCATCCCCTGTTTTTTTCAATAATGAAGTTATTTAAAATCTGATTTTTAGAATTTTAAATATACTCGAAGACCATATTTTAAAATTTCTGAGATTTATTGTGGTAGGTACTCTTGAGAATAGTATCCTGTAGAGATACAAACTTCTGTTTTTCAAACGAGAACCACCCTTTCCTACTTTAAATTATTCAGCGGATAATTCTTCTGAAAAATTTGTCGTATCAGAATGAACATTCGTACGGATAGTTTTTCAGTTAATTAACTTTGTGTTCTAAGGCCAATGGGCTTATAAGATATGAAGGACATGATGGTTGTTTGAAAATTGTAGTCATTAATATCTATTAAAATTAATAATTTGTAAAAATGGCCCAAGTACCTATAATAAATACTATTTCTAATATTACGTCTATTTGGTATTTTTGTAAAACCGTTTTTATGAACTACTATCCTTATAGTACAAAATATTAAATAACTCAAAAACTACTTGTTTGCATTTTGATTCTGGTAGTCAACATTTCCAGAATAATTATCTGGTAAATAAATTGCATTCTCATTGGAAAACCAGAAGCTGAAGTCACCACGGGATACTCCTTAAAAACTACAAAAAAAATCATAAATTTAAAAAAAATTGTCTTTATGTTTCCAAAAATCAGAATTTGAATAGATTCATTGTTAAAGGAAAAAATGGGGATGAGCATATTTGGTGAATCACCCTGCAGTATATGCTTTATCAATACATTTATCATATTTTAGCACACTAAAATATTTTGCCTATAATATCTATCCATCAAATAATTATAACACTGTTATTGTTACGAAAATCGAAATGTAAACTATTCTAAAACTAAATTAAATATCATTAAATGGGGACTGGTCGAACTCAAGTTGACAATAAATTAACGAATTAAAATCAGTTTTCAGAAGTCTTCCAACGGACCGGTAGGACTGACAAAAAGTACATGAAAATGAGAATAATATTACTTGTGTACCGTTGACGCGAGCAACGCCGATTTGGAGACTTTAACGTCCACGTGCGGAAGAGCTCTGCTATTTTATTAACACTGCATAGTCACACCACACTAGTGATCACTATTACTGCGCACAAATTTGCAAGACCCGCGTGCATAAACTTCGAAAATTTCTTATTTTTAACTCCTTAAAACCTGTCCACTTGCAATCCCATTTAGGGGTATGATAATAGTATTCAAAAATTCTACGGAAATTAATTTTTGTATTTCCAATAATACGATTTATTGAGCGGGTTGAGATCAAAACACATATCAATATTGTAGAAGCTAAGTTAATCTATGCCAGTTTAAAATTAAACTGTTGATACTTTAATCACTAAACTCAATATTTAAAATTCAAAAAGTAAAATATCACAAGTTTTAGAGCTAAATATTGGACGATGAAAATAAAATATCGAAAACCGACTCTTATATGCAGCAGGCCTAGATAAACTTCTTCTCTTCGATTTGTATAATAAGTGTTCATACTGTAATGTCACTTAGTAACCTATATTACTCGGAATACGAAACTAAGTTTCGGTGCTTCACTAAAACTCACAAATTTGTAATATTAATGTGTAAAGTGATGCGTTACCGACGCATATACGTGCACGTGCGGGATATTTTATACAGAGTCACTCACGCTAATGATCGCACTTACTATACGCACACATTTGCAAGACCAGCATGAATACAATTTGAAATTTGCCCGTTTTGAACTCCTGAAGAACCGTCAATTTGCAATAGTTAACTTGTTTTAATTTAATATTTGTAACCTACTATAAAACAGTGTCTAACAAACGTCAGAATTAAAATGCATTATAAATTATAGTCTCGGTATAATTCCATACAATATGCTAGAACAATAATTGTTTACCGAAATTCGAAAAAAAAAATAGGGACATTATTCTATATTGCTATTTAATATTATCTATAACGCGAGTGGTACCATAATACGTACGTCATGCAAGACATGTTCGATGTTGCTGAAGGTTAATTTTTATAATCGTATAATTTTTCTAATTTTACAATCATTGACTTTTTTTTATGTAGGTACGGCGGTGTTTTATTGTTTCCTCACGAAGCGTCGGTTATATCGACAGTGACATTAATTCAACCCGAAGAACTACGTGCAAATTATCACAAATCCAATTACCATTAATGGTGACGTGAACGTTTCGCCAATCGAAAATATATGTCAATGACTAATATAAATATTAATGCATAATAATATTATCGCACTTAAAATAACAATAATATTATGCACTTCAATTATTGTAAACGTCATTAGCGTGGAATATTTATAGTTTATGGAGTTATTGTTCCGTATGTACAATAATTCAGACGTTGTTCATTTGAGTTCGCAATAATATATATATATATAATATATAATAGCTCATACAAAATACATCATGTCCGTCGGTCTGTCAATCTGCTGCAGCAGTTAAATGGTCGTGGTACAATATACAATAATACTACACGCTATAATATTATGTCCTTTTGTATAAATGCGTATAATATAGTAATAATAATAATAATATTAACAATATGCGCGAAATGAGAACAATGGGTATAAAAAACTGCGTATACACGTGAATTAACGGGGGAATGTCTTATGTCTATATATATATATTATATACACCGCGGGTTTCACAATAATGCGGCATTCGATCCATATTTGTACAGAGTGATCCATTTAACTGCAGGCTATATTATACATACTATAGTATAATCATTCCGAGTCAATTTTTCACGTATAGTTTGAAGAATTTATCGCCGCATCTGTATATAGCCGTCACTGATTTATACCATACGTCCATATATACCTAATCGTAATCTGAGTATTTTTCCAACACGAATTTGATGTACCTATACAATTTTATACACATCGATTATTGCGACGAACAATGATTTTCTTTTCTTAAGAATTAAATATCCAGATGAACGCACGGCGTATACCGTACACGCTTTGCAGGTCATTTTTATTCGGCTCGCGGTATATATAATATGATAATGTCGAACGGTTATATTAATACATATTTTTAATGACTGTATTCGAAGAACAATATTGTCAGAACGTGCAATAATACGTTGACGCATTTAAATTAATAAATATAAAAATAATAAAAATATTTGAACAGTATTATAATATCATATAATATTGCTTTAAATAATAGATAGGTATTATATAGGTTGTCACTTGTCCCGTTACAAACCAATTATTCAAAAACGTAGAGGTCGATTTTTTCAAATATCATTATAATATGTATATAGTGTTAATAATAATAGTGTCACGACGAATATTGGATAGAACTCAAAATTGTTCTTATTAAAATAATTTTCATTCGCAAAAAACCAAAAAACCTTTCATTCGAAAAAAACGTAGCATGCTACCGGATATTTTTCTTCTGCTAAGAAAGTTGAAAAAGCATAGAAATGTTTTCGGGTGCAGTGTAGTGGAAAAATATCTATAAAAACATGTCACATTTTGTAAAGAATTTAATGAATAAATTATAGAATTATAATTATTTATTTTTTTTTTTTAAATTTATTTAAGCATATTTACAATCTATACAATTTGTACAATAAGTACATTTGATAACATAGGTAATATTAAAATGACTTGAATGTCGTGAGGGGGGAAAACCATCCATCAACGGTACCTCCTATTTAATTTGATGGGTTCATATAATATGGAGACCGTCCGGCAAGAGCGTCTCTTGGCCATTTTCTTTTTAACCTCCTCGGAGGATTGTCGGGGATGGTTATAGAGGACATGCGGGAAATTAAAGGGTTTTGGTTCGAGTGCAGTTTGGAGTGAAACTTTTTGTAATGACGAGTTGCTATTTCGTTGACTGTTGGGATTTGGAGATCTTTATGTAATGCACTAATGCGTCGTTGGTCATAAACCATGGGGCTCCAGTTATTTGTCTAAGATATATAGACTGGAAAGTTTGTATGGGTCTTATATTGGATGGTTTGGCTTGGCCCCATAATATATTTTATATTTTTTTTATTGATTTGCACTGGAAAGCTTGTATAAGTCTTATATTGGATGGTTTGACTTGACCCCATGATATATTTTATATTTTTATTTACTGATTTGCACTGTTGTAATGGTGATAAACATAGCGTTACGCAAAAGAAAAAATTGTATCCAGCCCAAATACATAATTTATTAAAACTATTGAGGCCTATATCAAATAGCGTATAACGTATTCAAATAATATACATATGATGGGCAACTAAATTATTAATATTTTTTTTTTTTTTTATTGGTCTTGAAATTGAAGTGTCCGGCGCAATAACAATGTATCAAAAGTGACATTCCACGAAATCGAATAATTTCTGCTTCGACTACTAAGGCCGTCAGCATTACATATGTGTATATTATATACATTGCTCAAAATCTATAAAGAGAAAAACATTTTTTAAGAACATTTCAGTTTTAAATTAAATGTTTATATAAAATATTATTATGTACATTTCAATGACTGTTGGCTATATTAAATTTAGCATTTCGATTGTTTTAAAGAACTCCTTTGTGTTGATTCCGTTGTCTGAATTTGGACCTATAGACTTGTTCCAATATAAAGTGGCTCTATAGTACAATGAATCGCGACAGGTCAAAACCAACATGCAACAAGCGCGCATACATACATACCTATTTTGTAAAAAAAAACTGCGTCAATGCTTATTATTATTATTGTCATTAAGTTAATAGCAGTCGGACGTCAGTCTGTTTTTTCTACTTATTTTTTATCTGAGTCGTTTCCGTTAAATACAATAATATAATGTTATATTATACATATATATATAATAACACAAATGCAGCAGACGGTCATCTGCGCCTGTCGTGGCATCGCGAACTGCCATCGCCGTCACATATTATTGTACATTATATTATAGTTATTATTTATTAGTTATTATCTACCATTTACCGTTCGCTGCTAATCTCGCACGTACCTGCACGTACATAATTAAAATAACATATTATAGGTAATAATATTCTTAATCGTAATTTTAACCATATAATATGTTACAACCACGGACCACGGTAGATTACAATAATCTCACAACTATGATGAGTAGAGTGATGTTAAAGTAGGTATATATTATACCTTAACTGCCGAGAGTGTTTCAAAAACAACGATCACGCCGCATTGTTCGTCTAATTTTTCTGATTTTCGAATATTTAGATTTTTAAACCGTAGGTAAACCAGAAATTGCATGTTTCGATACAAACGCTTTTCCCCAGACGATATGGTGACCTGCAGCCTTTTGAAAGCGAAACTTTTTCACGCAAGAGAACAACAAATACATTTATTTTGGTTTCTCCAACATGCGCGACATTAGTTAGGTGCTGCGGTGCAAGATTTTTCAGTTTTAAATTCATCATGCGTTCATAATATTAATATACGATTATTTCCGACTTGCATAAGAAAAAAGTATAATAATAATATAACATACTTTACCCTACATGTAAAAGCCTACATATCACTATATTAGGGTGACCATACGTCCCGTCTAAAACGGCCGGATTGTCCCCTTTCTGATCATCATGTCCCGTTGTCCCGACAAACATCAAACGGGACGACGCTTTTCGTCCCGTTTTTAGAAAATGATCCCGTTTTGATCCCGGTATCTCCGTATTATTATATTCAATATTGTTATACGAAAAAAAAAGTTGATTGAAGAAATAAATACAAAACAATATAATAGGTATTATAGGACTATACGGTTTAAAGTTTGAAGTTTGACAGCTTGAATATAACAGTTTTCGTGAACGAGAGTTGAATCCTTTTGAAAAACTTAAAGTATTTCGTTGGACCCAATTGATTAAGTGCCCGACATCATGGGGTGAAATTCGAGAAAGCTTAACATTTATTTCGCAAAATAATAACAAACGAGCGGACTGGAATGTGGATGAAGATAATATTTTCGATGAGTATAATCATGTAGTAATAATGTAATAAATGACAATTTAAAATAATGGCAGAATTATAATATTCGTGTTGAAGAAAGACGGTGTGGTGTCTACACAATTTTAAAAAACAAAAATATATTTATCAACAACTTTTGGAAGATTGTAGTATGAATTATCTAGCAATGCCAGGAACTAATACAGCGTTAGAGAGAATATTTTCTACTACAAACGTCTTATGGACGGACAAAAAAAATCGTTTTCTTGTACCTACTATCAAAGCAATTATAATTATCAAAAATAATTTCAAAAAATATTCCTGTAAAGATTTGTATGACTTTTTGTTAACTCGACCAAAACTATTGAAATAGTAATCGGCTCATCAGAAAAATACGAAACCAAAAGATTGATATAGAAAACGATTAGTGATCAACACGAATCCAAAAATAGTAAGAATACTTTGACCAGTTTCGATCCAAACAAGACGTGTTTTATCATTCAATCCATTCAACATCATTTCAACTCGTTCGACATTATTTAATTCGTAAAATATGAAATTTATTAAAAAATTATTGGTAAAAATATCTACCCAAAACGGTTTGTCTCGTTTTTTTTTTTTTTTTTTATATATAAAAATGGTCACCCCGCATACTATTATATTAACTCATATATTTATTATATTAACTACCCCCCCCCCCCTAAAAAAAAAAAAAATATGCCCAATAACGACAAAATATGCGTGTAATGCGCGTAGCCCTGTGAAACAATACTCATCGCTCTGCACATTCGGACCACACAGATTTCAATAGATCCGTGGAGAGGCAGCCGCGTGCAAAGATCGCGACGGTTTCGTATTTACGGTTTAATTAAACCGCCGCGCACGCATAGGTATTTCGGCGGTACCCACACGTATAGAGGTTACAACCATATGATAAGTTAAAATCTCATTTTTATTATTATTATGTATATATTGCAGTACAACATTATTATATACCTAATGCGCCCGGTCCTGTAAATAGGCGTACCTATATAATATTAATGTATAATATGCGCGCGCGTGTTATATGGTCGCCGGATAGAGTGAAATATTATAACGATAAAAAATCGGCGAGCGTGTATACGAGACGACCGATGTGTGGTATAATACGCGTGGTATATACCTACCTCCACGTTGTACGGGTACCTACCTATATATATACATACGTAATAACATTATTATATACTATACGATTCGGATTATCGGCACGATCCATCTTGTCGTATAATAATATAATATTATTATTATTATTGCAGCATCGTCGATCGCCCGGCTCGCGTCGATCGCGCGTATTATAATTTATAACACACATTATTATTATTGTTGACCTCAAAGCTCGGCCGTACATCGTACCCATATACCTATACCCACCTACCCATGCCTAGGTGTCTGTACATTTTTGTTTTCTCGCAATTTTTTTCTATTCCTCCGGTTTCTGTCGTAATAACATAATATTTTACGTATATTCCTTTCCCATTTCCTTTCCTACGGCATAATATTGTTTTCCTCTCCGTTCCCGCGGTGGCCGATAACAATAATAATTGCGCGTATCGAATCGCATCTGGTCCACGCGGAGGCGGCCCCGGCTATCGGCCGACCAATCAGATATATCGTGTCCGGTCGCCTCCCAACCGGCTATTGTGTGTCCAACAATCACGTGCCGCCCATAAAACAGATGATGATGTCGATTCGCACGACCTCGGTAACCTTTGCGCGGGCGCGACGTACCTAGGTATATGTATAATAATAATATAATATATATTATAATATACACATAGGTAGGTACCAGCTTCGTATATAATAGATATATATATATATATATGTAGGCAATACCTTGTATTGGGCATAGGTATCGAATGCCCAGTCATTATACCTATTATTAATATTTTTCGTTTTCCGCGTCCATAAGGCACGTACGCGCGCCAGCGCACTGTCCATCAATTATATTATACTAGTTTATGGGTAGGCATAGGCATAGGTAAAGCTAGGTGGTGTAAGCCGCGACCTGCAGCAGTTCGCGTATTCCGGTACCTTTTTTTCATCCTGCGAGTCGCAGGATGCGCGCCAAGTTGAAAACTGACTGCGAAACATACGAAACGTTGTACGACTGTCTGAAATTGTATGGTATTAGGCAGGTATGTGGAGTATTTTAATTATTATTGATCAATAACACAGCCAAACACTCAAAAAACCGTTCTTCTATTTTTTTTTTTTAACGTATGACGTTTTATATGGATTATTAATATCCGTTATTTTTTGAAATAAACACTTAATAATTGTTGTTATTATTAATGCAAATCGGAGGCTCGAAAACGAATGGTTTTCGAAAAAAAAATGCCCAGGGTCCGGTTGTATTATAACATTTGTGTGGCACGAGGGATGGGTCATTGCACAGATGGCGCCACTAGTGAATTCTTAGGAATTGGGTCCATAAAGCTGTGATTCGTTCTTGTTCCGCAGTGTGCTCTTTAAATGTTGAAAAAACCTGTTTGAACCCGTTTGGTAGGTTCCAATATGATCCCGATCCATGGATTTAAAAAAGGTTCTTTACTTTATATATTATATATTATTAGTGTCACCCGGGGACAAATTAACCTGTTATGACAAATGAATCCCTTGAATGGGCAATCCACCTGCGGCGGAATGTAATGAGTACATTTATTTTTCTTACTCGGACCAATTGCTAACAGAAATAAAGGAATTTTTGAGTATGGTTTTATTATTCTTAGTAACGAGTAATCCACCCCCAACATAACTGGTTCAATATATTATCTAAACCTCAATTGAATCGTGGAGATAAAAATTAACGAATTCAAGTCTTCATTTATATTACCTGTTCTCATTGTGCTCAGCTAGGGTAACCAGTCGAACCAAACAATAACATAATTCCTACCATATCCGAAGTAAAATACATAGGCATAGTTTTTAACAAGCACCTGCTCTGAGCTCTTCACCTAAAATAAAAACGAAAATCAGTTAATTTCACACTCCACTATGGCACTATTGACTCGTCTTCTAATTTTTTTATCAACCACTAACTCTTAATCTACAAATCCATATTTATTTTTTCATATGGAATTTAAAATAAACGGGGCTCAGCTAAGCCTTCCAATCTTAGATCGCAACATGGCTCAGATGTTTCAGTCCATTAATCTTAATTAAATTGTCCCTGCTCCGTGGTATATGACAGACAAAAATGATCATCATCACTTCAAAAATCAAAAACTAAATCAGCTTGCAAAAAGTCACTACTTCTCACTTCACCAAAGAGTAAAAAATCACCATAATCCACTAATTTAAACCGCCTCTTGCGCTGTTCTCCAAAATCCTGTCTGATGGCCTGGGTACTACAACTTCGCTTGCCCAATTGACCTGTCACGAGTAGCTCGTTCTGATAATGTGAATTGTTTAACACCAAGTTACTTACTGTATGGAAATGTGTATAAGGTTGTAGTTAATTTAAAAAAAAAAACATATATAGTTTTAATATTGGTAGTTATAATTACATCGAATATTCGTATATTTATAACAACGACTCGGGTGTAATAACGAACGTTTAAAAAAATAATCTTGAAGTTTTCATGCGCCAATATCTTCGGACGATTTATAATAATGGAGCAGGAGTTTCGGTTGATATGCAGAGTGAACCGCGCGGTACACAGGTATACCTCGCGGGACTTTGAGACATTTTTAAAATCGAATTTTTCATTAGAACAACACACCGCCACTACGCGTTGCGACTACCGCCCATACGATACATCGAATCTTATCCGACGACTATCGAGGAAGTTCGTTTTTGAAATTGAGAAAAAAAAATGCGTTCTATTTCAAACGGTAGCTGCGGCTCATGCGTTGCGGGTTAGTTCGCGCGACGAAAGAATCACCGTGACGTCGATCAAAGTCTCTTAAGAAATCGCGCAAAAAGACTGCTACTGCAATATACGCGCCCGTAGGTATTATGTACCTGTATAGTGTACTTATATGTATATACCTATTCATACATCTCGTGCGCCGCGGACGTCTATAATATGATAATATTATACAATACCCACGACTATATACACGCGGTCGCCGTCGCGGCGGCGTCCGATAAACGGAGAGAGAGGGAGTGAGAGAGAGAGAGAGAACCAGAGATTTCTGCACCGCCGAACGGTTGTTATTATTATTACTATTCCATTGTGCTTGATCAGTGTTTGCTCGCGCGCTGTGACGCTGTCTCCCGCGATTTCATTTACCCACACACACACACACACACATACACACACACACACACACACACTCGAGTAAGTATATAATAACATATATAAATATATGCGGACGGTTGATTTAGACGTGGACGAGCGGCGGTGGTCGTCGCGTCGCAGCGCATCCCCCCGGTGCATCGGTCCGGACTGCAGTTTGTAAGCGGCGCAGAGTGCATCACCGTTTCCGTACATAATATGATATTATATTATATTGCGTACCGCGGCGGGCCCCGTTTGTCCATAACAAAATGCATATTAGCACCGCGGCACACGGCGGAGATTCCAATCTGGTTTAAATGCAAATTTATGTGGCGAAACGCGTATATATACGTCGCCGCCGCCGCGCATTTCTATATTTTTTTTCGGACCCCTTTTTTTCCTTCTCCTCTCTCGTTTATATCGAGAACTCGTCATAGCCGCCGTCGCCGAGTGCAGCGTACCTATATTGACGAGAAGAGAAAGAGAAACCACACACACACACACACACACACACATGGTATTATTTATGTATAGGTACTTACCTACACTGTCGGTGGTATTATATTATATAGGTATATTGTGCTACTGGCATATTATTATATGTACTCGTATTATTGACTATTGTATACGCCACGCGGGATGATCCGCTTTTAGCCGTGCGCCTGGCTGCACTCATTTCCCGAGTCGACTCGCACATTTTTTGTGTTGTTGAAGAGAAAAATGTTTTTGTACCTACATCGTTATATCATATTGTATATGATAATATAGTTTGAACGATTTTAGAACACCGATATCGATTTTAACAAAATAATTATATAATCCCATCTCGTGGCACAAAGTTCACGCGAGCGTTGAAGTCTTATTGCTGTACCCCGCGGTTGTTCACCTGAACTATAAACGCAATAATTTAAATTTTAACCTCTGCTCACAAAATAAACCGAAAACGGCTTGTCATTGTTATATTTAAATCAATAATGTAATAAATACAATGGTTAATGAGAACGTATTGTTTCATGCTAATCGACGAAACAATAATAAAATAAATAAAAAATAGTGCAAAAAATTTTGCTATCGGCCGTACATCGAACCAGGACGTTTAAATACTTGTTGATATTTTAATCAACACTAGTCGACTAGTTTCGCTTGGAACGGATTAAATAGCTATTATTTTTCTGAAACGTAAAGACGAATGTGAAAAAGAGATGCCCGATCTAGCTAGCCGACAACACTTTCACTCTTGCTATCAGCAGCTTCAGAGGATTTTGACTGTCTGGTAGCTTTTTTAACCGAAACATCTCTATTTATCGACGGCACCAATGGCCGTACAGGTGTTTTAGCTATTTTCTTGTGTATTTAAATAGTTTGTTTGTTATCGTGGTAACGAACTAAACAAACGATTTACTATAATATACACAATATGTTATATAGAAACATCTCCGGGATTATGTATTATGACATTTAAATAACATAGGTACGTCAAATAAATAATATAATATATTAATGTATGTATAGGTAGGTACATCTATAATAGTAGGTTTAGGACATTGGTACCTACATTTGGCCATTTGGGGTAAGTTATCTGACAGACCATCTGCGCTCAGAACCGTGTTTCGAATGCAATGATTTATCATTGAAATCAAATTTAACACACACTCTTATCACTATGACTTACTCAATGACGAGTTACACTTGACAACTACAACTGTACAGCAGATCGATTACTATTCCTCTCGCCTCTTATAAAAATTGTAGCATTGAAAAATATTCAGTGTCCAGTTAAATGGTGTATTTGGTTTCACCGAGTAAGCGCATATTGTTTATGTTATACATAATATCATAATATGGTGCCTAGGTACCTAGTTTTATACTATTTACTAAATTTACGTATCTACTAAATAGAATATTATGACGAAGAACCACAAGAACTAGAATCGGACACACCAAACTCACCCGTATGTTTATGTGTGTAGTAAAACGTTGTAACGGGGTTAGGGAACTTGTTGTATTAGATAATTCGGCGAGGGTTTTCGGAGCCCTGTGAATTATATTTTAACCGTAACTCGGGAGCTTCAGGAAAGATAGATCAAATATTAAGTTCTAGTTGATATTACACAATACTCATTGAATACATGCACAATACTTATTACATACGCATAACTTGTTAACTACAGAAATAAAGAAAGACTTACCAACAGTATCGTCATCCGGAGTGCGTTGGCTGGCGGGTAGCTGTACTGGTTATAGGAACTAACGAACTTGACATGGTGTGTCTCTTATATATTCTAACAATTTCCTTATTATTATTATTATTATTCATATTTATACTTATACTTTACAGTATACAATTTAACGGTGTCACGCATATTGTGATCCGGTACAACATGAAATTTAGATCATGACGGTGGTCATTGCGAAGAAAGGTCGACTTATTACTTTACAATCGATACGTTCCGAACTCGTGGTTTTTACGTTACAAAAACATATGATAATAACATAGTTGATCGAATAATACAATTTCATGATAAATATATTATTATTAAAGCTTGCGTATGGCGGTCCAGCGATCGGCAGTGTCAAACGGATCACTCGTAGGTACACACATTATACGCGCGCGTGCGTTTATCTTTATAATATCTCGTGCTTCTTCTTCGATATTTTATACATTTATTTGTTTGTTCTCCTCCTCTTCTTCTTTTTGAGTTGTCAAAACAATTGTAGCATAATAACCTTTAAATAAAATGAAATATAACTTTGGTAAACAGACTATCTCGAATAATAAATAGTTACATAACTTTTTACTTTTAAATTATTTAATAATATGTATAACATAATATAATTTAAATAACATAAAATAATATCATTTAAATAACTTAAAATAAAATAGGTGCAACAGTGTATTACAGAAGGTGACTGTTACATTTGTACCCCTTTAATATTTTTGTAAAATATACTTAAATATTAGAAAAAATACTGACTAGTTAAAGAGTTCAGACCAGAACTAAAAAAACTACACTATACTTTTGGTGTACATCAAAATAACTACAACCAAACATATAATTAAAAAACTGTACTCAAATAAAAAAGTTAGAGTATGATTTTTATTTACAATCTGTTATCAAAAACACATATCATTTTTTTTTCAAAAAGTTATCTATAGCTATCATGATTTTGATAAGGAAACATCGATTGTTATACAGATGGCCAACTGCTAAAAATCTTTTTTTGAAATTTTTATATTGATTATTGAATAACTTATTGCCCGTGTTACAGTTGTACCCAGTCTCCCCTACCTACATTTGGCCATTTGGGGTAAGTTATCTGACAGACCATCTGCGCTCAGATCCGTGTTTCGAATGCAATGATTTATCATTGAAATCAAATTTAACACACACTCTTAACACTATATGGCTTACTCAATGACGAGTTACACGCATCTTGACAACTAGTGTACATCAGATCGATTACTATTCCTCTTCCCCCTTTTAAAAATTGTACCGTTGAAAAATATTCTGTTTTTTGTTAAATGGTGTATATTTGATTTCACCGAGTAAGCATATTGTTTATGTTATACATAATATTATAATACGGTACCTACCTAGTTTTATACTATTTACTAAATTATTACGTATCTATACTGAACATAATATAATATTACGATGAATAACCCCACAAGAACTGGAAACGGTCACACCAAACTCACCCGTATGTATAATATTATGTATGAAATAAAATATGAAAAACAACCCTACCGCAGCAGCCACTGTGGCGGGTCCCTCACGGCAAAACATATAAATAGTCATTAATGACCTGTATATAGCTGTCGAAGTCTTTATGAGTATATAGGTACCCAATGAAACAATATACATACATCATAACGGTGGTCATTGCGAAAAAAAAGGGTTTACTTATTACTTTACAATCGATACGGTTCGAACTCGTGCAGGTTTTGTACGTTACAAAAACATAATAATATTATAGTTCAGGGATCTCCAGCCTATGGCTCGCGGGCCGGATCCGGCCGCCAAGGTTTTTTCCACTGGCCCACCAAGCTAATTAATGTTTTTTGAAAATAATGTATTTATTATATTAATTTCATTTGGTTTTCATTGTTTTTAATATATTGAATTAATTAATTATTTTTTGTCTTTCGGTGTTATTCGTAACAGCTTATATATTGCTTATAATATAGTAATTTATACCTATATATACTAAGTACCAACACTAACTGATAATAGAAAAACTCGTTATATAAATCTTATCTATTCTTCGATTTCATAACCGCTCTATTTCTCTAAGAGTGTTGCCCCACGACGCCAAAGCGTATCTCAAATTTGGGCCGCCGTAAAAGGTTGGAGACCCCTGTCATAGTTGATCAAATAACATATTTTCATGGTAAATATATTATTATTTAAGACCGGATTTATAGGTCTTTGCACATCGTTACTGGGTCTATGCAGTCTTATGAGAGTAAAAAATGTGGATTCGTTCAATTCCGAATGCGTAGAAAAAAGTTTTTTTTGCATATTTGAGAATATTTCATGAGTTATAGAATATTTAACCCATTTAGCATATTTTGGAAAATTCCGTAAATTGTGAGAAAAAATTTGTATTTGTTTTGAATTTTAATATTACGGTACCCAAAAAAAAACTTTTTGAACATTTCCAATTTTTTTTTTATCATTTTCAACTCTTACTAAAGTGTAATAGTATTCCATTAGAATACGAAACTTTAAATACCTAATCAATACCTCACCGTTAAAAAAATGCATATTTAAGCAAATAATGCCGTTTATTGATTATTTTTGCATATTTTTTAAATTTTCAAGAGAATATAATATGAGAATATTCGAAAGTTTTTTTCAGACAATAATATTAGCATCATATTTTAGGTAATTTAAAAGAGAATAATATAAATCCGGTCTTTAATTATTATCAATAAGCTTATGCGGCGTGCGCGTATAATAGCGGTCCGGCGACCGGCAGTGTCAAACGGATCACCCGTACACACACATTATACGCGCGCGTGCGTTTATCTCTATAATATCTCGTGCTTCCTCTTCGATATTTTATAAATTTTTTTTTTTCTGTTCTCCTCCTCCTCCTCCTCCTCCTCCTCCTCTTCTTCTTCTTCTTCTTCTTCTTCTTCTTCTTCTTCATTTCGTTTGTCGTTTGTCTATTTCACATTATCCTCGTGTGTACACGTACGTCGGCGTGTGAGTACCTATATATATATATATATACGATTATCCTCCCGTACGTGTGTAATGTACGCGTATACTATTATCATCGTCATGATGCGAGCTGCAAAAGAATGGCCGAGCGCAATCGTCGTCGTGCGGACCGCATATATATACATATATATATATGATATTATATATTATAATACATCGTGTACAAATACAGTGCGTTTGCGTGTGTGTGAGTGTGTGGGTATAATATGTATATGGCACGTAATGATATTATACATGTATGTGGGTACCGTAAGTGTGCGTATACATACGCGCCGGCCGGGTGTCCATTCAAACGTCCGAATAACTAATCAGGCCGCTTTTAGTGACAAATCACAGCCATCGGGAAACCTCTGTGCCGCGCGCCCGTGATTGATCGCTTACAAGACGCGCGCGACCTCCATTCGACCGGACGATGCGCATCGGATGTATATTATATACCCACATCTGTACACCGTACACATATACAGTATATATATATTTATATGTATACATATATATATGTACATGTATATATGTATGTATAGTGCCACGTGTGTGCATTTACAGGATATATGTATATAGGTGTATACCTACGACGATGACCACACCGTGCGACGGTCGGCCGCGTTTCAGCCGCACGTTAAATGTATACGTATATATAGGTAACAATTAATAATGGGCATAATAATATGTGTGTATAGTATAGTGTGCATTAAGACGCTCGCCGCAGCGGATATCGATTTTATATAATATCATTGTATATTGTTTTTGTCGTCGTGTGTCGTCGTTTTAGTATTATATCGTGTCGATACCCATGATGAGAGCGCGGGTACGCGTGGGCGTCCAAATTTTGAAAACGTGCCATTTCCGTTTGCGCCAAAGCACCATAGTGCCCGTATAAAGAAGAAGAATATCGCGGCTGACCGATTCATATTATTATCAACGTATACAGACGAAACTGTGTATACCGAACCGATTCATTTTTGATTTTGAGGGAATGTTCGATCATACTTCTCTGTATATGATAGCGATAACTTAGCGCCGCCAAGAGATGATTTTGTGAAATTCGCAGAGACTCACAAAATATAGGACGTGTAACGTGGTCGTAGGGCCCTATATAGATATAATAATACGATAAATATATTTAAAAGGATTTCACTTCGGTTATTATTAAGTTTTATTGTCTTCTAAACACGTACAAATGTGCAGATTGTGACTGTATCGTAGTCATACGGAGTTCGGCATGTGTGTTGTGTGATGATGTCTAAGGTGCACGGCGAGCTAACTTACTCATACATGGTGCGTGTATTGGCCTAACAATTATGTGTGTGTTAATATTATTATATCGGTGAGCAGTTGATCGTATATAATAATGTAGAGTTCGTGTTATATACATATTACATAGGTGTCATGCAACATATTTATATTTATCATAATATTGTTACATAGGCATATTATAAGCTAATGAGACATTGAAAAATATTGCAGCAGTATCACTTGAGCGCAAGTATAATATACTTTATTGTTGGAAGGAAGAGATCACTAAAGTTATCCATTATCCAAACAATGTTAAGTTAAATTAGTAAACAGATTTTTATTGGAGTGAATAATAAACCATATTATAATATTATCATGCACTAAAAAACAAACACGTACATCGGCAACGGGTCGCATACCTCGACTGCCATAAGAACTGTATTATAGTAATACTATAACTAATATTTCTAACTGCTGCATACACACAATATTGAAAATATGTCACCTCTGCATTTTTGCTTTCCTTATAAATAGTATATAATATATAATGTAACTATATAGCACATCTACAGTATGACAATACTACTTATTGTATAAAATCTACAGGGTAATAACTAAATTATAATTTAATATTTCAACATTTATATTGTAAAATGGTTGCCCGATTTATTCCTAAAATATTGTGCTCGTACAGTAAGTTGTACATAGATACAGTGCAGGTGATGGTGTGTCACTGAGTTTTCTTCTAACCTGACTTAACCATTACCTAACCGTATTATTAGCTGCCCAAACACGTTTCTAAGCAAAAGGTACAAAATACGAAAACCTAATTTTAGTATCTGTAATATATTGTGTCGCGCGTTTAAATTAGTCCTAAAGGTCACCAATACTAACCTTACACAAATATACATACATATGGAGACCAAAATTAAAATTTCGAATTCAATAAACCACGCCGCGTCGCATATTCATGTATTATGATCAAGGTATAACGATTTTTAGATAATATAACATACTATAACGACAAACAACCAGTCATTGATGGATACAAACACACACAACACGTACGTAGTTCTGCAACAGGCATATATTACAGTCATCGGCTCCACTCCTTCGACGATCGGTATTGCTATGCTAAGGCATAATATATTATATTCTCGAATGCACGAAATTAATAAGAATCTGTTCATCGCGGTGATTGGTGCTAGCTATAAATTCGAAAGCGGATGTAAATGCAATCATATATAATATAATATGTACATAGGTATCGGCTGTAACGGATATATTATATGCGGCAAACATCCGCTTGATATGTTATTTTTAAGTCTTGTAAATTTAATCCAGTCGAAAATCACTCGAAATACCTACTTATAATGAACTATATATTATTTACTAAATACCAAAGAAATACTAATAAATTATAAATAATATACACACATTATAATAAATTGTTAGTATTTCCAGTAATTTCCGACGTAATTTTCGACGCGTACTCATATATACGAGAATAAAACTGTATTGGAAATTTTAATTAACCGTCCAATTTTTGCTAATTTATTAATCCACAGCGGTTACACATTCAATAATAACATACACTATACCTAATACCTATATAATAATATGTATACCTTTATATGTGTAAACACGTTTTTGTTCGTACAATATTTAATTATTCGTCGTAAGTGCCGTCTTCTACCTGATTGCGTCCATACCTATATCATGTCATAAAAACTAAAAAAAAAAAATAAAAAAAAAAAACGGTTACGAATATTATAATTCGTTCTCGAAACGTACATAATACGCCAGCTACGACTTACCCGGTACACATAATGGTACCAAATTAATTGATTTTCGTATGAGCTTAATTATATTATTACAAATCGATAATATAATTATTAGGTACCTATATAGTATAATACTATAGTATTAATATTATGTGTATGCGCCGAAAAGACGTGAAGACCTCCAATACGGACCTATTCGCGATGTTATGCGTACCTATATACCTGTAAAATACGTTTAATCTTTAGAATATAATAAATTACGTTTATTTCTTATTTTCTTACGTTTTCTCGAGGCACTCAGACCGCTCCTATATATACATTCGTCATTGATATTATTATTAATAATATTAATTATGTTTAATCGCGGCGCACGCGTTTAATTGAATTCTATTGCTATACATTTGGTGAGTACATGAATAATATTGTCCATAACGGTACGCTGGCGCACACGCGTATTGAATGAAAGCATATATAGGTAAGCAGGCATTGAACTTCTGTGAGGTTTATTGCGTTCAACATGAAAAATTTACAACTGTCGACGAATTTAATTCTTAAACCCTCTAGACATTAATATTAGACCTTTGGAAAAAATTATTTTTACATTTACTACTGCGCAGTTAATTACACAAGTACCCGTTTGCCCATATATAAACGGTTTGCGCTATAATTCATGCTTGCGTGCACTTAAATGTACGGCCTGGCTTCTATGCACATTATTTGGCTGAGATAACACACCCAGTTTTACATAATATATTGCGTAATACTGGACAAAAAGCCTATATGAAAAGAGTTGAAATCGGTCACTCCCTATAAACAGCATCAATAATGATAGCTAAACAATAAGATTGATCGTGGACAATTATTAATCGCGCGGAGTATTAATATGATTAAATTGGTGATAAATTTCACCAATATAGACTAAAAAACTAACTGTCGGTTTTTGTCGTACTAAAATAGTATGTATCTCGACGCCAATATTGCATCGCATCTAAGTCTCGTGTTGACGTATTAAATGTATCAGCTTTAAACTATGTAAAATATATCGTGTTCAAAAACATTAATCATCATCCGTTAATCTTAGAGTTTGTTTGTCCAACACATATTACATAATATTGTGCACTGCAGTGTTTTGTCCAATTATTAAAATCTTTCAAATATATATATGAAACCGGCTATTGTAACTTGAGGACACCTTACTTGCAAGTGTTGCCTCCGCCTTACAAACGTACAACATAGCAAATGTGCGTCCAGTAGAACCAATTTTGTGTTGTTGACGTTAAAACTAGAGCGATGATCAATTTTGAAAATAAGAACATTATAATATCTGCTTGTTTTCACGTTGGATTTTTACGGTATTTCAATATTTAAGTGAGTTATGATTACATTTTATATTTTAATAATTATTATTACGTCCCTGCTCGGCATATAACTATCGTTTAAAAATATCAAAGGATCGTAAAAAACCGCGAAGAGCGTGCACATATTCTTTGAGTTTGATAATATTGGTCACTATAATATACGATATCAAAACTATATAACTAAACAAAATCGGTCAAACGCTATTATATTATATGTAATTATTTCACCTTCCACTACAACACCAAAGCTATGATTAAAACAATTTCGAACGACATATTATGGCTACGGGCATGGACTTAAGTATCGACTAAATTAAGTGGAATGGAAAACACCATTCTGCACTTATGAAAAAAGTTAAATAAAAAACTCTTCCCCGCCTCCTCACACATCATGAGAATAATAGAAACTTCCATCAATAGAATGCGAAACGGACACACTTCGATAACACACAGCTATATGGTATCCGATGAAGAGGGATGACCGTTTGTGGCGTTCCCCTCACCATCCAACACATCGCAACTCAATGCCTTACATTCGAAACTGAGTTGGGATATTCAACATTCTGTCAGAAACCCTCTTCCACCCGGTCAACTCAAAATGCACGATAATATTTATTTTTAAATCGAATTAATTAACCGTTCGCACTTAGTATAATAAATTATTATGTTCTCCGTGTAATCAAATAAAAGTGTAAACGCATGTTATATCAATTCAGCCAATGGCCATATTATTGTCGCCGAATAATAATAATAATAATAATAATAATAAATCGGTCCCATCGAACGCGAATTTCCCGCATAATGTTGTGTACACACATTTCGTAAGACGGATACGACACGTCATGTGGGTGTGGTGTCCTCTTAACGGAGCTACTTAGTCTCGCGTACCTGAGTATAGGTACTTAACACTAACGTACCTCGCCCATCCCAGCCGGTCGAACCTCGCGCGATTGTTCGCACTAAATTTATTATAATACATCAGCTTCTAAACGGTATTTTATTGCGATAAAACCCATACCCACCGTAGTCCGTACGTATAAGGAAAAATAATAAAACCGTCGTCGTTATAATGTGATAATATTTTGCCGCATTTTCGTGGGAACTTTTTATTTTACACGCAGACTCGCGGTGTCTTCGCGGTATTCCATTTCGCGTTTACGACGGTCCGCGGAAATCCACGACGACCGCCACGCCGCCAGATGATCGGCGACCGCCAAACGACGACCACGACCGCGGTTGACGTAGGTACATACATACAAAATATAATATAATATACTGGTGACGGGTCGTCCGAGTCGTATTTTTCGGGATAGTCGAATCGCACTTACCCATTACGTAAAAAAAAGGTCGAATCGCAACTGCAGTCATTCAAAAAAAGGAGTTAACATTTAAGGTCACTATGGTTCACATTTATTATTATAATAATATTTGACGATTTAAAAAAAGAATAAAATATATATATTATTAACCTCAAAAAGTTATCAAAATTATTTTTAAAAAAAAAGTTATCATAATGACAATAATAATATTTGATGATTTAATATACGTATATATAATATTATATTAACATAACGGACAATGGTATGTACAAAACGATAATTTTTAGCCACGCCAATGATTAAAACCATTGTCAGTCCTAAAGTCTATAAGTGGGAAGGGAAATTAGTGTTTTATAAACGTTTGACCCCTTCAAATGCATGATATTTTTGTTGGAATACCTTTTTTGAGCCCGAGTGCAGTTCGACCATTAACTTTTTTAAATCCAAGTGCAGTTCGACTAAAATAAGTACAATCCGACCGTACCCGTATTTTTTAACCGATCGGCTTCTCATATCGTACCCATAATATAATAATAATATATACCTGAGCGTATACTATTATTGTGTAGGTACCTCTAAAAAACGTAGAAAATAATCTCATCCGCGCGCTCGTGTACGCTCGTGTTTTATTATTCGACTATATTAATACTATTATTGTGGTTTTATTTGAATATGTTAAAATACGTGTTTGAATTTTATGCCGTTTTAATGACGTGATTTAACGGAAACGTAGTTAAGAATCGGTTAACGCATATACGGCGGCGAGATAATTGAAAATTACACGTTTTTTTTTTTCGGTACTCGTCTTTTCGGCGATACCATATAATATTATATTATTACCTACACACATATTATAATATGCATGCCCGGAACACGGACGCTGTTTTGTCCGAAACTGTTATATTATTTATGTTATATATATTTTGTCGATCGCGCGCATAAATACATATTATGTACGCACGCGGAGAACCTGATTTCTTCGTCGCTCGTCATCGTACACACACACGCACACACATAAACACCACATAATTGTATTATTATATACAGGTAGATTATAATAATATAATAGCGCCGAGTGTCGTTTTGATAAACGTATACCAGCTGATGGGTACCTGTTGCAGCGGCGGCGGCGGCCCTGCCGCTGCTGGTGCTGCACGTGGACGGCGTTTAATGGTCAAACGGGTTGACTAAGTGGTCGTTCGTATTATATTGTTATTTGATCGCCGGGTTTTACGTTATCACGACGACGAAATTATACCGCCGACGTGCACACCGCAGCGATATAATATTGTATACAATATTTTAATATCGTCCGTATATCACGCCGAGGCGGTTACACGTCGCATGACCGCGCGACCAAGACCGTATAATCATCCATACCGCACATACCGCGCACGATGATATTAATGACATATACCTGCCTACGTCATACGCGGATGATTCGGAGCGGCAATAAAACGACCACACTGCAGCTGCAGCACAGTACAATATTTATATAGGTTTGTCACGCACGCGCGTCCCGCAGTGGATTCAGCACCACGACAGTGTTGGTTTTTGACTGGGTTTCGATTGTTTGCGACTGAAATCAAAAAAGAAATAATACAAAAAAATCATAAAAGTGTTAACGGAATTTTCACTCCGACTGTTCGTGTTGCGTATAGGTACAGTACTGTAAATTCACAGTTGTCATTGGGCTGCATCGTGGCATAAATAGGTTACCGTATACGTTTTGTTCGATTGATGAAATTATATAAAAACAAAATATTTCTTGTGCATTTTTGTATTTGATTATTTCTATTTTTTATTGAAACTTTAAACCATGCTCGACACTTTTCGTAGAAAGTTTCAATATCATGATGTCGTTTACGTTCGGGTGTGTTGAAATGACACAAACAATCTCGGCAATTCATAGCATGGGGAATTCAATTTGACACGCGCGGGGTTTTGACTTTAGCATTTCCACCGACAGACAATTATTATTCTTTCATCAGACCACGAATTACATTTAAGGAAAGCACACTTCCGACAGAATTGTTGGGAACTACGGTTATTTAGTTAATTATATCGTATCGTATTATATCCTGTTACATGTGCCTTAACGAAAATATTTTCAAAATTAATTACGATATTTGTATTTTATAACTATAAATGCCATTTTTGATATAATACCTATATTATAATCCGTGCCGCTGAGCGCTGAACACAAAAAGTAATTTTTCCATCATTTTCTGTCGCTATTACCACAACTTACTAACGTCTTTCAATAATATTCCGACAAAAATGTACCTACAACCGTGTTTATAGTGTCATTATGCATTGTAATCTAACAACCAACGCGTGTTGTAGTGCAGTTTACACCCAATTTGAATTTGTAATGTGCAGTACGAGAGTGCGAATTTGTTGTTTGGATTGTAAAATGTGAAGCTTACATTATGAGCGCGTTCAAATTCCCCAAAATGTATTTAAATAACTTCATCCCTCATCCCGTTACAATGGTCGTGTACAGAGAAAAAAGTGCTCGACACAAATGTCTTTTAAAAATAGGGACTGGGCTGCTGCAGCAGTCGCACATGGTCATCATGCCTACCTATGACGGATGTCATATAGGTAATTACATGTTTGAAAGCATCTATAACATGATTTTTCCACATTTCTACACACATGAATTGCACAGTAGCTGGTAGGTGTTCGACATAAGATTATACTTATTTTCCTTATTTTTAGATTTATGCTTCAGTATCGTGGATTATTGGCCTGCCATTGGATTATACACAATATTGTGATTCTTAAATATTAAGTGTTACATTGTAGAAAGTTTTAAAAATAACAAGATTTTAATTTTATCAAATATTTTCGAATTTACAAAATTTAAATAATATAAGTTAGTATACCTGCTTAAAAATTGTATTATTTTCGTAGCTTGTTTTTCATTGAGCGCTTCTGCTATATGTTGAGTGGCATAATATATTATAATATTCTTATTTTATTTTATTTTATAGGTCTGTATACGGGCCAATGAAATCGGAATATACGCGAAGGGACAATGTAACTTATTAGCTTATTGAGTTTAAAATTGAAATAAAATTGACAACCTCAAAAATAAACGAAAAGAGAACACTATCGAAAGGAAAATTGGTTCTTTCCCGTACGACGAGGGGAGAACTCTTGAAAATGAATACGGGGGAGCAAAACAGGGAAATCAGCCCCTCGAGTGCCGGAAGTTTGCTTAAAAAGCACTGCAAATTAACCGGGCCTGATAGTAAAGGCGAATTTAAGTGTTTTTTTGTAGGACGGGAACGGCGAACAGTCACAATGAGGACAGTCAAGTCCTTAAGGATGTGTATGTGGCACAAATCGTTGGAATTCACGTCGTACCGTTTCCAAAATTCGAGGGTCACCGTATAATATTATAGTGGCGGTGCGGATGAACGACAAGATCATACTCAACAAGTGGGCGTATCAAGAGATATTGTACATAGACGCCGGTGTTCTTCGATATTTTCTCTACGGCTGGCATTATTAGGTATCACGTGCCACACCGGCGCTCGTTTAATTTCAATTTATTCGAAATTAAATAACTAATATATTATTATATTATTGTTTTCTCTGCCGTAAAATAAAATAGAGAAACACTTATCGCGTCGTCGTTAATAAATGAAATACGATTTGTTCCTATATAAAAACGACCGCTGCGTCGCGGTCGTCGCCGTCGTCATTTTCAATTAAACGCTACACGTCCTCCCATATTATTATTTATAATATTATTATTATTAGAATACGCTCATCGTCCGGCCGCGTGCAATGTACATTATAATAATATCATTACGTGTACACACATTATATAGAGATACCTCTGCAAGAGGTGCTTTGGGCGTGTGCAAACAGTCATTTGCCATAGGTCAAGATTGTCGACCGGGCAAATAACTTACCGACGGTTTTTATATATTTTTTTTTTTTTTACCTCTATTTATTATATTGTTTTTTTTTTTCCTTTTCAGTTTACATACCTACGCGTACACGTAACGCGATGAAGTTACAATGCGAGCGTTCACGTATCGTATAAAATATAATATTATTAGATAGGTACACTGCACACGGTAAGTACGTTCGTCGAGAGTACTGAGTAGGTATACCTAATATAATAAGGACGGCCGCACACACTGTATACACACAGCACGACGATGATGATAATAATAATAATAATATAATAAAATTAATATCGCTATATAACGACAGTTTGTGCTGTTATCTGTTTCGGCGCGACCGCGTCTCCGGTCGTAAAATCATTATTTGATTACGAAATCCGCGCAACGGTTTTAATACGCACGTGTACGACACATGATAATATATGGGCAATAATATTAATAATAATAATAATAATAATAATATAATAATATACAATCGGCGCAGGACGCGTCTCGCTAAGACCTGATATGATATAATTATACAATTCGAGGGAGCGCGAATACGATACGATGGTAATAATAAATTATTCGGACGTAACTGCGTCGCGATTTCTGCAGCCGCGCGCTGTAATGATACGGCCATAATGTAGATAGTATTAAAATATATATTAAATTATTATTTCTTAAGACGCGTTCTGCTATACCGCGAACAGTATGTACCATAAAAAAATAAGAAAAAAATTGGTTTTAGTAATATTATGTAGTAATACGATGACGATGATAATAAAAATAATAATGCTAATAATAAAAACAATCTAATCAATACGGATTAATTCGAAACGGTCACGTAACGTAATAATGATAGTAATAATATTATTAGGTACCTATAACGTCTCGTCTGCGGGAGCATAATAATATCGTTCATAATGTCGTCGTGGTGTCTAACCTCACACGTTGAACAGGTCGTCGTGTGTTACTACACGATGTGCAGAAACTACCATCTCGGTTGGTTCTAATATCTGCCGCAGGTATGGAATTTGGAAAAAAAACGGAGAATAGCTGCTCACAATGCAGGGAAGTTCTTAACACGGTGAAAGAGGTCTGATCGCAAAATTAGATTCTTAACTACCTGCACAGTCGTGGAAAGGTGTGCCCATATTTTATACAATACTAGCAATCCGAGCGTCGCTGGGGGAGACCCCCAAACCCCCCGAGTTGGCGAAGAGTTTTAACCGATGTCGGAAGCTGCAGTGGTCTTTTGGTCTGGTCGTCGGTCTCGATCCGGTTGGTGTGTGATAAGGAGGTCTGGTGATAAGGAACTGTGATAAGGTTAGGACCACCACCTTATAGGTTCGACGTGGTAGCCCGGGTTATGCCGCAGGAAATTCGTAAAAAAAAAATATAGCCACCGCGATTTTTTGTGTCTAGCAGGTCAGTCATCTCAGTTATCCGGTTAGGCAATCTTACTTCGTCGGATAGTGGATAATGTGGGACGGCCGGGTTACGGCATCAGGTATGCAATCCAACTGCGTCGGATCGCTGACAACGTTCTTTACTGCCGCCGAAAACGCGACATAACGTGGAAAAAAATTTAAAAAAATTTGCAAAACATATATAGCCGACGGATTTTTTTGGATGTCTAGCAGGTTAGTCACCTCGAATGACTTTCGCCGTAGTAATAAGGGTAGGCTATCCGACTTCGTTGGATAGCGGACAATTTGCGCCGGCTGGGTCACGTCATCATGTATGCAATCCGACTGCGTCGAATTTAAAAAATTTCGGGCGTCCGTGCAAATCATATAGCCGACGGATTTTTTTGGGTGTCTAGCAGGTCAGTCACCTCGAATGACGTTCGCCGTAGTATGTAACTACACACAATGCAAACGATATACTACACAACCCAAAAAAAACATATTGTGTATACCTATGATATATGAACTAATAAATACATAGTTATCAATCTAATATTACAGTTGTCAGGTGAGTTAACTGGTTGAGGTAATCAAATAGCCACTTTCTTATTTTGGTAATACATAATTTAATGTAGCATACAAATACTGCTACAGTTACTATATAATATATATTAATAAATAAATAGATCCTCATTAAGTCATATAGTTTACGTGTATAGGTTAGTTATTAATTTGATTTTATGCTCATGATTAAACATACCTATAGTATAGTCGACTCGACTCGAGCTAGGATATTTTATTATATAATTAATATTATTTTATACATTTACAGACCGAGTAGGCAAAAGGACAAAAGGCAGTCAAATACGATAATATAATAATAACGCAGTTTATTGAATCAAAAAAAAAACATGTAAATATATCAATAAAAAAATCGAACTTTTCGACGCATGTATTTATGCCTGTATATATTATAGTAAAACTCGACTTTTCTAAAAAATTATCGATAAACACGGGCGACGGCTGCACTCGGTTTGCACGTTATCTCCACCGCGGTGGGCCCGCCGGGAACAAAGTACAGCCGCGCGCGGCCTGTAAATTTAGCGGGGAACGCGAATAAGGTATCCGAGCGAGGACGCGGGAAGTCCTCAAAATGGGTAAAGATGAAAAATCTGAAGAAATTTATATCTTCATGCATAAACTAAATTATTTATATTAATAGATTAATAAATAAACTGATCTATACAAATATTAGGTTAATGTTTACTCTTTACTGGATGCCCTGTATATATTTTCTGCAGGTTCATCGTTCAACTATTACCTATGTACACAGTTCTTCAAGTCAACGCACTATATGCACTATTGGTTGGGTCGTATAGTTTTTTAGTACCCTGTCCTGTGCTCAGTTTTTCTAGGAGTTTGTGACTCTCTTTTTATGTAAATATATATATGTACAGGACGCCCAATAAAAAAATTATCAAACGCTAAACAAATATACAGAAATACTTATAATTTAAAAATAACGACTTTAAGTTTTTAATTTGAAATATTTTGTTGGTGTTTGCTTTTTACTGGACATATATCTTTTGTAGGTTAAATTGTGTACGTGGTTCTTCAAGTCAACGCACCACTATTTGTCAGGTCGTATAGTTTATTCAGTATCCTGCACTTGGTACCTATGTGGTCCAGAGCACGATTTAGCCAAGACTTACATTTTTAAGTGTATATAATAATATATATTTGTACAGAACGCTCAATAAAGAGATGACCAAACTTTAAACAAATATATAACTTTCATTTAAACTTTTATTTCAAATTGTCAATTTTCAAATATTTGGTTAACGTTTCCTTTGCTCTTTACTGGACGCCCTGTACATAATTATGTTTAATAGGTCTCACGTACCTATACGTGGTTCTACATGTAACCACACCACCACAAATCACAATATATTATGCACTTGGTAAAGTCGCAAGCGGAATATAATATGTATACATTATTGATGGAAGCCCGAATTACTTCCGGTACAATATTTGTAAACGACAATGTGTTGACACATTATGCTTATATCTTGTAATTTTTTTTTTTTAATTTTATTTCAATAAATTTCAGTGGAGTTTCGAAGCATCGGCCCGTCTAGCAGATCCAGTTGCCGTACGCGCAGAGTGATTGAAAGTCCTTCGGGCTTCCGGTAAATGATTTAATCACATTGATGTTTCAATTTACATACGAGTAAACCTTTGTTTTTTTTTGTCTTTGGTACTGCGTAAACGACTATTGTCAATTATTGTCATTATCAGACTTTGTGAAAATGGGCCTACGAATTGGACGGTCGTCTGAAATAAAGTAAATTTTATAAATGAATCATTATAGTTTCGAGTACTTACTAAATGTCAACAGTGTATTTAAATTATCAAAAACTTACATAACAATTAAGTTGATGGAAATAAACAAAATATTATTACTAAATAAATGCCAGTTCAATCTTTTCATACCTACCCATATATAGGGCGAATGCCGAATAGTAATTATTTAAGTCTGCGACCAGCGTCTCAACGTCTCAGTAGTCAGCTAGTGTAAGTATCTCAAAAGGTAGTAGTACAGTAAGTTGAATTAATTTTTGCCGAAAACATTGCATTTGAAAACGTTATCGTGTGTATACAATATTAAAATATAATAAAATACGTTAAATGTACCCACGAATAATATTTTTAAATTACAAAATTGTCTACAATACTTATTGTCATAACTCATAAGTAATAACTAATATACATGTGTGTGTTTGAGTTATCTTAGACAGCAATAATTAATTTTAAGAAATTTCAATGCAACGTACATGTATAATCTTAATAAGTGCACCTATTTATTTTTAAGGAGCAAAAGTTAGCTAATAGATGTAGAATTTCAAATTTAGTGTTCTATATCGATTTTTTATTAATATTATTCTACCTATTATTCTGTTGACATAAATAAAAATTCAAATACACTATTAATACGAAAAAAGAAACAATATTTTAACCACATAATTTTTATTTTTTTTTTTTGAGCCGAAAGAAGTTTTACACAAAATTGTCTAATTTAATGATGAAATATATAAAAAAAAACTTATTTCTGGTGAACCAAAAGATAAGTAGTTTGACGCAAAATGGTCTGAATTAATGGTTGAATATATATATATACAAAAAAATTTATGTTTTTTGAGCCGAAAGATAAGTTTGACGCAAAATGGTCAGAAAATTTAATAATTTTGAACATGAAAAAAATATTAATATAAAAAAAAAAAAAAAAACACCAGACAAGACACAAAAGCGGGGGGATTGATACGTGATGGCGAGGTGCGTGCAGATGCAAAGGCCACTGGTCACCTCCATACGTTTTCGCGGCCGGTCCCTAAGGCGGACGAGTGTGATCGCTGGCGCGTTTGCTCGCGGGTGACGACCATCGTGACAGCTGGTTGGACCCGACTGCGAAGGCCGCGGGAGCGACATTGGACGACGATTGACGGCGAGCGGCTAGTGCGCGATGTCATGCGCGTCGACGATGCGCAGATGATGAAGACGATTGTTGTGACGGCGACGACGGAGACACCAAAGCACTGAGCGAGCGAAGACAGCTATTTGGGGCTGTGGAATCAGCGGCGACCGGAGGCGCGGCCAGACTGGAGGGACCACCACTGGACGAAAAGGGGAGAGAATCGTCGGACCACGCCACAACGCACCATGGTCCTGATCCACTCCGTGATTTTCGTCCTGGAGTCCCGAGACTCGGCCGACGGGATGACCGCAGGCCGAAAAGGGGAGAGAATCCGCGGACCGCACCGCAACGCAGCGCGGTCCTGATCCTCTCCGTGATTTTCGTCCTGGGGTCCCGTCTGCAAAGTGTCTGCCACGCCGATGGCCCCTCCGCCATGGAGTCGCGCACCGACGGACCCTGAAACATGATCAGTTTCTGCGGGTCAGGCGATGCAGCGACGTCCGTGTTCCCATAGCTTACCTTAGCTCTATCGCTCACCCATCGTGCTCCGAGATCTCCGCCGCCGCCGTCACGAGTCGCCTTCGTGCAAACTGGCAGCTGTCGTCGAAGTACCGTCGGGGCGGTATCGTTGCCCACGCTGGTCTAGCTAGCCGTCGTATGTCGTCGTCGTCGTCGTCCGTCCGTCGCTCCTCTCACGACCTACGCTGCTGGGCCATCGCCGAGCAGCCACAGATGGTCTCGCGTGTCAGGAACCGCGAGCTCACGACGTCATCGACCACGACCTCGTCTTTCCGCAGGTGGCCGGAAAACGTACAGGGTGACTTACCGCCGTACACCGTAATGTGCTCTGTCACGTATCAATCCCCCATGTCGCCGCCGTCTTGTCTAGTGTTCTTCGGTCCGAGGAGGAGGGAGGGGTGGACTGCGGCTTCACTCTCCTCGGAAGCATCCGCACAGCATCAGGCGTGTGACCCGCATCACACCCTTCCACGTGGTGGCCACTATTCGCCTTGCGCGTCCACGTGGAGGTGTGGGGTCTGCTGGTTTCGGTGCTTCCGATTCAGGTATCCTGGCCAGTCCATTTCCGTCCCTCTCTTTGCCCTCGGCCGGTGTCTCTGTCATCTGTTCCGGAACTTTAACTGTCTCTGCGTCTCCGCTGGCCATAGCCTCCGATGAGTCTTCGTCGCAAACAGCTTCAACAATCTCACCCAAAAGGGTGTTCACGACGTCATATGGGTCTTCTTTGTCATAGATATCCTCTGGAACTTCCTTTTCGTCCATAGGCTCTCGATGGTTCTCGTTTTCAATATCTCCTTGTTTGTCGTAATCCAAATGTTGCCCTTCGTCGACTTTGACGCAGACAGCTTCGACTATCTCACCCAAAAGGGTGTTCACGACGTCATCTATAGCTGGGTCTTTCATGCTGTTGATGACCTCTGGAACTTGCTCTTCATCGATATGCTTTTGATTTTTTTCGACGAAAAATTCGTCAATAAGACTGTGAATCATCTCCCTCAGGATTCCGTCTACATCGATCTCCGTCGTGGCCATGTTATTTTATTAACAGTGTTTTTTTCCGGTATAGTATGAAACAAGTATCTAATACTGTTGGAGACAAAATTGTAAGTGAGTTATAAAAAACAATTTCGGTCTAAGCAGTCACCGAAAAATACAAACATTGCCCAGACGACGGTTACGACGTCGTTTATTGCTAGCCAGCGTGAGTACGACCGCGTCGTTTATTTAACGGCTTATTTTCCCAAACATCATTATTATCGATACGTACTTATGTCTACGGGTAGGTACCTATAATATAATATTATTTTAACGAGGATTCGTCTTTCGAATTGTATTGGTGCTCGTCTTTTACATTCACTTGGCGGAACGATGAATGTATCAATTGTTTTACAACCACGTGTGTTTTTTTGAGTACGTGCGTACACGTTTTATAGTAGTTCGGACTTCGAGTTTTTGGCCGATTTCTAATAGCATTTGCATTTAATTGGTACTTTTAAAAGGTGTCAATATATTCTTTGTTATCATTGCTGGTTTTTTCGAACCTATCGATTATCTGCAGTTAGAGAACTTGGATAGTTATTAATAATTTCGTGTGGTATTTATTATTTTTCATGTTTAAATATCTTAATTTATAAATCTAAGAAATGGATCCTAGGTTTGCCGATATTATTTTTCTTCATTTCATTATGTCCTTTTGTGCAGTGATCAACAATGTGTATACTAATTAGTCCTTTAAGCGGTGTTACGCGAACACCCAAAACAATACACCAATAATACCATAATAATTACGCATATAATAATAATATATTATTTATTTAGCAAACAAATAATTGCATTCAACGATACAATATATTATTATAGTAAAATAAATTGTAGTGATAACAACTCTCCTTTAAGCTATAACTATAGTGTGTGTTGGTGGGTATAATATAAGTCTGAGTGAAGTACAACACTATATGTATAGTTTTATGCTAAGCGATATTTACAAAAATAGAAATGTTTATCAATCGAAAATATTGTTAAGCATAATGTTATTATGTATAATAGTTAATTTCTTTCTTTCATATTTATATTTTAACATAATTTAACATCAATAAAATATATTAGTTTTTATCTTTAAATATAAAAATACAAAGTTCTTCGTAAATTTCCTTTTTTTTTCTGATAATATTTTCTATACATCTTCAGACTTATAATCTCTAAGTTCTTCGTAAAAATACCTTTTTTTTCTGATATTTATAATATTGCAAAGTAAAAAAAAAATGTGGTCTATAAAATTAAAAAAAATGTTTTGTAAAAGTACACAGTATTAAATTTAACTAAGTTTACCGCTACTAAGTTTATTTTACTATTATAAATTATTTTTTTTTAATTTTCTGTGGTTATTTTTTAATTTCGACAAAGATCAAATAAGATTCTAATTTGATATACGCAATTAATTTTAGGACTTGGAAGGAAAACAAATAGTAAAAACTTTCAAAAGACCCGTATCAAATTATTGGCTTACAACAATTTATTTTTTAGTGGTGTGATAAAAGATAATGGAACGGGAAAATGAAGTGAGCAGGTACTAGGTATATTATTAAACAGAACATACCTAGCCTATTTATATTTACTTGCAATATACCTAGTTCAGTACCTATACCGTCACCTGGCATAAGTTCGAACACTTTTTAACATATTTCCGTCATAAAAATTTAATTAAAGCTTAATTTGAATATTTCTTATGTATAATTTTTTAAATAAAAATAATATTATGCTATTATTATACATTTATACAGTATACTTATTTATAATAAGAATAGAAAAAATATAAAAACTTTCAATTTTGTTACATTTTTTTATATACATCTATTTTGCGTAAAATTCTTGTTGGTGGACAAATTTCAAATCGAAGTGAAGGGTAGGTTCAAATAGGAATATGGATTTTTTTTAAGAAAATGGTTTAGTAAAAATGTTTTGATAAAAAAATATTTTAAAAATTATAGCTTTAAGATAAAATTGTGAATATATTCGATAAATACATAGTCCTTTTTGCATAAAATATAGTTAATTTTCAATTTTTTTTCTTCAATTAGACAAATTTATATAAGAAATAATTATTTCCTTTTAATTACAAAATAATATAATTATGATAAATTAATCAAAAGAAAATTTTATTTTCCGCATATTTTGTGCATAAGATATAAGAATAATGAAGTCCAAATATAAAAATTAAACTTACGTAATAAAAGCTGTATTTTATCACAAATATTTTTTTAAAGTAAAACCCAAGTTTTTAAATATTGATAGGATATACCTACATAAATAACAAATTTAGCAAATAGCATAATATAACATGACTTTTTATGCAAATTCGATTTTCTTTTATCCAATTTATTAGGTTGATCAATTTTCTGACTTATGTCTGCAGATTGGATTCAGCATTTACCGAATGTGTCTGCACATTTTGTATACGATCTCCACCAGGACCTTGCTTTTTAATTATCGAAAACTGCCTGTTTTTTGTCGTGTTCGACTTAATATTGTAGAAGTTTAATAAATATTATATTATTTGAAATAAATAATTGTTTACAGTTTACTCAAGAACTATAGTTAGTTAATGGTTTACCAATATTTTTAAAACGAGGCGGTGTGATTATTTTTATCAGTACCTACTACCTACAATGAATTCAGGATTGTTCAAAACAGTGTAAAATCCAAGTTAATATTGTGTTTTTTTTTAAAAAAAATGTATTTTTTTTGGTTTATTATTAATAAAGAATAATAAATAACTTTCAGTAAAAATTAAATAATTATATCTATTATCGTTTATCGTCCTTCATTTTAGTAACACATATAATATCATAAATTCTAAATTCATAACACAGACATAAGTAAAGTACAAATATGTTAAGTACTTTGTTTATTAATTAAGTAAAAACAGAATATGTAACACTTACAATTAAACAACTGTCAACTACACTTTAATATTTAATATTAATAATTAAAAGAAAACAATTTGTCTAAACTAGAAAAAAATTAAAATAAAAAACAATACAATATTAATAACTGCTACTAGCCTTTGATTTATCAAAATATACTATAAATTACAATATAGTTAATACCTATATTTTGTACTAGGTATATTAGGTATATATTTTCGTATAAGTAAAACACATATTGAATTAAAATTAAGTTGTTTTAAATAAACTATTTTAAACACTGTTTTTAACTGTTTAAAACTCAAACAATTTATTTTGTTTCAAACAGAAAAAAACAGTTTAAAACAAATAATACAGTTTTTTTTTTTTGTTTTTTAAGCACAGATAATGTTCTTACCAAAAAGTTTATAATAAGTCAAGATGACTTTCTTTTCGTCTCACCGTCTGTACCACAATAAAGGGTCCATATTTTTGGAATCGCATTTGGAGTATTAGACTCATTAAGTTTTTCTCACGGTGACACTTTGGTCAAAGATATCTATCGAGTCATACACTGTGATTGCCACAAAACAAGTTCAGTAACACGGCGTCATGGATATGCAATTTAGGTACACGTGGTAGTGGTATCCCTTTCCGACATCTCGTTAGCTAAAAATATAATACCATAAATTATGACCGCCTATATAACGAATAAATACAATTTTAGACAACTATTATAAACAATCAATAAAGAATAAGCGGTTTGAATACTTATGTGATTTTGCAATCCTGTTAACAAAATAAATAAAGTAAGTATATGGGTAAAAAAATAAAAAAAAAAAAAACCATTACAATCGTCCTTTAAACACGATAAAAAATAAACTATTATTTAAAAAAAAAATGACAATAATATTCTCACCGTATACACTAATATTCACTTAAGTTAAACTTAATTTAAACTTCTATGTCAACTGAAATACCACGGCCAACATTGTTCTATACTCGGACCGGAATAAAAATATGACCAGTTGCGCATGTGGGCTAAGGCAAAACAATATTCTCTTCGTAGGCCCAGCCATCACCGCTAGTGTAAAATAACTACGCGAAAGTAACACGCACACACAACCAATCAGAAGTCGGCTGAAACCTAAAACTAGCGTCCACCGCCTGAACATATTATTATAATACTCTTATTCCGGTCCGAGGATAGTCCTGGTCACCGATAGGTACTGCGATTGGGAGATTGTCGAACTTGACTGCTCCTCTCCTTAACCGAAACAAAATTTTTGATTTTCACTCGGCACAGAAAAAGTAATGTTCGACTTTGCACTCTGGTTTAAAAACGGCTTATATTCGAAATTCAAATTCCACTCTGTCCGATCATTACATAAAACATATAAACATTAATTTTTGAAAAGAACGTAATATATTTATATTTTCATTTTTAAGATGTACTACAATTAATAATTATATGTATGATAAAGATTATAATAAACTTTATATTATATTAAAAATAAAAAATACTGATTTTCGTTATAGTAAATAGGTTTTAATATGTAATACGAATGCAATACAAACAATACTTTTTTTTTACTCCTAGCGAAATTCAAACCTTACCTTTTTTTTTTAATCCGAGAGCAATGCGATCCAAGTAAGTGCAATTTCACCTTATGCTCTGCAATTGTAAGACTGACCGTCGATAACGCAATCATTCGAGAAGGTAGGCCAGTGTATTTTTTATGAGATACGTTTAAAAGAGAAAGCTACGCCTCGCACTCTGATAGGCTATTTGTTATCAAAATAATTGGAAAAAAGCTACAAACACATAGTTTTTTTATTTATATATTATAATGATATTTACAATTATGTACAAATAATAAAATATTTGAAGAGTATATTATTATCCTGTACAAACGATAACAATTATTTTCAAATGAGAACTATCTTTATTTACTGTAAATAATTTTTGTTAATCCAATGATTTTTACAAGAATGTTGTCATTTAAATCCATATTTGAACAAGTAGTTTCTGGATTACTAAACTTAATGTATCAAAGATAATAGTCAAAGAAAACTTTTTACATAAAATAGCAAATAGGATATAACATAATATTATAGGATTAGAACTTATTATAGGTACTCGAACTATGCTCTGACAGATTTACTGCGGCCGAGTACAAAATTGAGACACCTGGCCATAATATGCCCGAGGCATGGAGGGCATTCTTTTTTGAACCTTATTGTTTTCCCCTCCCAATAAATATTAAATGTAGTAGTGTGTTGTGGTTAAGTGGGTACCTATGAATTTTATTGTTGTTCCACTGTCTAAAATTTAGTTCGCCACACCTGGAGATTTGGTCTGGATTCGGGTCTGGGCTATAATAATAATGAGAAGAAGATAATTACTAGTCGCGAGCACTACGATATATGCGATGATGGTCGAGATCGACAGGTGTCGACTTCCGTCCGTTCCCGAACCGCTCCAGCACTATATACCTACAGGTACAATATATAAAAATATCATAATTATATACGACCTATGTAGATCATTAAAAGTCATCGGTAACACGCGCGTGAACCTTTACCATAAGAACCTCTGACACGCCGTGTATGCGGTAAATAATTACTAAGACGGCGCGAGACGTACATAAATCAGTGCGTTATAATAATAATAATAATAATAATAATAAACGCCAGAAGCGGCGCAATTATAATATATAACAAAGAGCCGGCGAAGGAGGAAATAAAAATAGGGCGTCTATAATATTATGTACTTTGCAAGTATTATAATAATGATATTTATATAGCATATACATATATATTATTATTATTATAAATCGTTGCGAGATCGCGCGCGTGGTATATAATATTGTCGAATCGGTCGATATAATTTATACAGAGTTAGGTAGGTAGGTACATATTATTATTATTATATTATAATAATACCTACGTACACACGTGGAGTCGCTTACATATTATTATCATTATACGACGATATATCAATTGGAAACGATGACTGATCATAATTCGAACGGTAGCGGACGTGTACGCGTTATATATAATAATAATAATAATAATATTATTATAGTCAAGTCCGGATCTTATCCACAGCAAATGTATGTGTATGTGTGTGTGTGTGTGTGTTGGTAAGTACACGGGTATATATTATAATTATATGCATCGTCGTCGGCGTCTCGCTGCGGTCTACACTCACAATATGAATAATAGCGCATTATGTGCACGCGTATATATGGATGACAATATAATTATTGTTGTGCACCAGTTTTGGTAAGTCATAACGAGACGCTCACCGATATATAATACACATAATGGGTACAGCATAATATACAATATTATATTATATTATATGTATATCGACGGCCGATTAACGTCGATATTATGTGTAGGTGCGAACGCGTTCGAGTGTATACTTAATAATATTATTATAGGTATATTAGGTATACCTATGTTTTATTGATAGTGATGTGAGCGAGTAAATTATTATACCTCAGTATAAAATCGAATAGGTATTATATTGTGTTTACGTTGAATTTCTATATTTTATAAATTGAAATGTTTGTAGAAGGTATGAATAAAATATGCACGCTGTATAATTATTACTAACAGAACCGGTGCTGATATAGAAGAAAATATAACCATAAGTACGTAAAATTGATCGTTTTGAACATTAAAAAAAAATTGCAAATAAATCAAACATAATGCAATTTAAAAGTAAGATACGTTAAAGTTACAGCATGCATTTTTCATCTTTAATAAATTATGGTGTCACGACCTACTAATAGTGAATAATATCAACCGTTCAACGCCATCATGAATAAGTTTAATCAATGGATGCAGGATTCTTCACTCAAGTCTTGTGCACTTAATATGATCCTTCACTAGAGCTAATTATTCTAAAATAGTTATTTACAATTATTGTGTAATTAATAATACTATGTAATAAACAAATAATATATTATGTATTTTTCGTTCTCATAAAATGTGCTTGAAATATTTGTTCTGTATGAAATTGATCGATAATGGATACTATGGACCTATACTCCAGTTAGATTAGGTTTAGACTAATATGTTAGAAGTTGAGAACAGATATTACACAAAGTAATATTATATTTACTTTATAAGTGTTTACAAAAATAATAATTCGAATTTGATGCTAAAATTTCTCCTTAAGTAAAGTATGGAGACAAACTGCCCTTGTTGCTTTGATTATTATGAATTACTTGATTTGAATACAAGGTTACTCACAATATACCTATAGCTTACCATACAAATATAAAAATATTATGTTAATTAATATACTTATATATTTTTACTCATAAGGTGTTAAATTTAAATTCAATGATATAATATCATTGTAAAAGAAAAACGATTCTGAGCGAAAACGGTCAGTCAGCCTATGATATTACTAAGTATATTTGATGATATTATTGTGAATAAAGTAATTTATATATAACCTATTTACGTGGAGCCTAAGACCCTTGTTTTCAATTTTCAATCCTTAGCTATAAAAGTTGATCATTTTTTAAATTTTTAACTACAAAATAATTTCATTATAAATTATAAATTTGATACATTTTGCCAAAATTTGAACTTTAAATGCTTCTCAAAAAAAAATTGTGCCTATTTATTTTTAATATTTTCAACTGCTATTAGAACGATATACCAGGAGCCTTATATTAAATTTTTACGCTTTTCTACCCAACAAATAAAATGTTATTGATATTTATAGAAAAAAAAACTAAAAAAATGGAAACTAAAAATGTCCGTAAACAGCTCAAAATAAGTCAAAATATTTGAAAAATGTTATGGTGTATAGAAAATGCTAATATAAACATTCAGTCAAAATTGCATGTATCTACGGTCATTTGTTTTTGAGTTACACCAAAAACCAAAATCGATTTTCTCGAAAACAGATTTTGCGTAAAAGTTCCCGTTTTTCCTTAATTTTTCTTTTGTTTTTCATGTCACTTTTGAAAACTACTGGGAAATTTTTACTTTTGACCCTCACAAAAAAAACTAGATTCACTTTCCTATCAGAAAAGTTACTGTTGAAGCAAATCCAAGCACTTTTACTGTCCTAAAAGGTGATGAAAGACACAAAAAAAAATAAAAATTTAAGTACAACGTAATGTATTTTTAGTTTTTTTATTTTCAGTATAAACTACTTATGAGAAACCTTGAATTAAACTTTCAAACTTTTTAACTAAGAGAAAATATTTTATATACATTTATAAAAAAGAATACATAAAACGTCAAAAATGTCAAATATTTATAGAAAGCATTTTTTCGATTACTTTTCGAGATACAGACTTACGTCCTTGTAAAATCAATGTATTCATCGACATAGGTGGAAATAAGGGGAGGGGGGCTTTAGGGACAAAGCCTCACAAACATTTCCAACTTTTTGTTTTAAGCTTTATCAATATTATTAAAGTAGTGCTTTAGCCCCCCAAATCTCAAACACTATTTGCGCCTATGTTCATCAGAGCTCCGCTCAGAATCTAAAATGTAATTTGTCATATCAAAATGTAAAAACTTAAAAATTATAACGATAAAAATAGTAAACAACATAATTTTTTTTCTAAAATGTCTTATTATTGCAGTGACCACGTTTTAAATAATTAGGTAAAAACAAATATATTTACAAAAACGTTGATGAAATCTTCAAAATAATAAGTGCCTTGGGTCGGACGAACCATCCTGTATAGATAGTATACCTAGATACACGTCAGGTACTATAAATATTACGGAATGTGCGAGACAAATAGTAGTTGTGGATCGGGTTTGTGGGTTTTTCTTTTTTTTTAATTTCAATTGACAAACACACCGATAATCGTAACTGGTTTATGAATTATTTTTTTTTTATCTTGTCAAGTAGTACACAATAATATTGTATCTTATCGTCGATACGCCGCCAAAGTGTAAAATAAATAATACACAACAATATTATATAATATATATATATATATATATATATAGGTATTAACTATACTCATACGCGTTACGCGATATTATTATTACCATATTTCATATACCTTTGGTACCTGTGCAGTTTGACCGTTTCGCCGTACCTATACCATCGTACATAATAATATAACTCTACCACCTATATGTTATACGCGATATTAATTTATATGCGCGAGGTTGCCGCCGCGGTGTATATACATAATATAAATTTGTTATTTTTATTGCACACGCGCTTCGCATTATAATATTGTAATATATTATGTATTATTATTATTATTATTATTATCTTACGCGTTTATTATTTTCAATAAGATCACACATTCGGACGTAGGCGAAGGCTCGCGCGTATTAAATTATTCGCCGCACACTACCCATATATAATATACTATTATTATATTATCGCGGGCGCGTTAGCAATTTATATCATAATATTCACATGGCTATATAAACTGGAATTTTAATTCGCCGTCGTCATACGTGGGTATAATATGGTATATACCGTGTGCGCTTCAGCCGCGGCGGCGGCGGTGGCGTTCTGTCGCGATCGAAATATTATAATATTATTGCTCTTCGGCTTATTATCGTTAAATTATTAAATGTTATAATAGACGTGTCGCTCAATTGTTGGCGTGACTGGAAGGGCCCTACCATGTACCTATATTGTACAAAAGCGAGGCGTCGGCTGCGGCGGTGGGTGAAAGGACAAAGACGATGATAATAATAATAATACTAATAATAATAAAAATTGTTTTTTTTGTAAAAGGCGCTCATCGTCGGATGAGTCGGATTATAATATTATGTGTGTGTGTGTGTGTGTGTGTGTGTATAATATCGTTCATAATATAATATAAGTACGTATTATACAATATCGCGTTTGTGTTTACGGCGGTGGCGCGCGTGAAAAAATATCATATTTCGTGTGGTCATTGAAGTCTAACACGCTAATGCACTTTAATTTTATGACCGGGTTTTTATGCCCATTTGGTCTAGATAACACACACACACGCACAGGATGGAACCGGATTGGTTTATGTATATATTATTATTATTATTCACTCATTCTATCTCTCTCTGTGTCGTACACACACGCACACGCATATATACTCATCGCCTCACACATAGGTGCTATAAATTTGAAAGACTTCGAAGATTTTCGCCACCGCGATTGCCGAATATTATATTACAATAACGCGCCATTCCTATATTATTATACCAAGGTACTTATTTTTAATTGTTGACTTCCATAACGTCTGTTTGTAATTAAACGCTTTCTTTCGGTGGGCACCGACCGTGATCCAAAGAAATGGTTGACTTTTTTTTTGAAAATATTTTCATCCTATATCGGTTCTACATTTCTGTCTATCCTCTAGTTACGATGATAGCCAGCTGCTAATCAAATCCGTTTTATCAAGTTTCATTCTGTGTAACGATTCAAAACCTAAAAACGGGTCATATGGCTTATATATATTATATAAGTAGATGGACAGTGGACACACTAGCACCTTTAATTTGTATTATACATATAAAATAATCCGTTTCATTCCAGAAGAATTTAAGGTGCCTATATGTTATTACAGTTAAAATTTAATTTAATATTTCTTGTAGACATTTCATTACAAATATATTATATTTGTATAAGTATAATATATTGTTATTACTTGTAGTAATCCACGATCACGACGCAGTATATATTACATACCGCAGCTGTCTATATTTCATCAAACCTCGATAGAAACTCAAGAACAAATATCACAAGTTATTTTATTTTTTTGAAATAGGTGCACACCGTCAGAGAAATTGTTATAATATATTATACTAACTCACAACCAGAATATCGTAGGGGAAAAAAATTGTATATATACGCAGATTATTAATCACGAAATTATAAACTCGGTGGGTTCGACTGGAAAAAACCAAATGCACTTTACGATTATATATAACGATAAATTATCGATACACGTGCGAAGGTGCGCGGCGGGTGAGATATTATAGTGTATAGGTAGTGAGTGTAATGTGAAAAAAAAAAAATTATAGGTAGATGCCTACCAATAACGAACAGTGATAAACAGAGATCATCGCCTGCGCGCACGCTGCGAGAGTCGCGCGTGTGGGCATTCCGACGACGCGAAATGTGGGAAACGTTGAGAAAAAATTTCGAAAAGAACATAATGTAATATAAAATCTTCGGATCGCGAGTAGGTTTATGTAGGTACCTACCGCTGCACGGTGTATACATATACCTATACGATATTATATACATACAATATTACTATATGGTTAGGTACCTACTCTGCAGTCGACGACGACGACACGTAAACGCGCTCCACTGTCGTCGCTGTAAAATAAAAATAAAAAGTACAGAAAATAATATTATACGGAACGGGAACAATGAAATAATAAAACGTTCGAGTTCCCACAGGTCGCGGACCGCTCGCGCGCATGCCTCTCCACCTCTGCAATAATATAATATATAATGTGCGCCTCTCCGATTTCCAATCCTCTGCCCCCCCCGACCCCCCGACCCACCCGATCTCGATCCTCCCCACGCCCCGACCGCCTGCCCGCCCACCCACTCGCGCGATCGCCGGAGATCGGTCGGTCGGTCGCGCGGCTCGCTCCATCTCGGCCGTACGATAATTTATTGACAGTATAAATCATCACCGCCGGTCGGCCCGCTGCTTACACGCTAAGCATTTATTATATATGTACACAGGTTACACAGATGTATACACATTATATTATATACATCTCGCACATAATATTATAATACATATACATACATATATATACCTACGTACAATATATATTATATGAATGCGATCGTTTTCCCCGTAGGTACATATATAGGTAACATCATATACGCGCGCGCGCGCGATCGACGACACCGATTTCCGATTTCCCCTGCTCCTCCGCCCGACCGACCGCAATCACTGTATATTATATACAGGACGATTCACCGTGGACATGCTCACCCCCTTTTTTTTTTCATCTCCGGCGAAACGGTTTCGTTCAGTAATATGATTTTCGGAATTCTTAAATATACTAAAATAGATCATCATTTTAAATTCTCGAGATTTTTCGTATGATATGGCTATTATACTTTGGTGCAACAAACTTTTGATTTTCAAATTAAATCCCACTCCCCTCCCTTGTTTACTGTAAATTATTTAGCGGATATTTATTCTGAAAATGGTATTCCATCACAAACACCATTGAAACGAGTAGTTTTTGAGTCATGTAACTTTAAGTACTAATATGACAATATAATATGCAGTTCATGAATCAAGATGGGTTTGGGGGATAGGGCGATTTGAACATTTTAGTGATTGCTATTAATCTAACAACCATAGTCTGTAAAAATGGTCTCAAAGTATATTAAATTCTACAGCCAAAATTAGATAGGTATATTTTCTATCTTTGTAAAACCATTTTTATGGACTATATTACTAAAGTTTCTCTGTATAATAATAATTTGAGAGAAACTATTCGTTCGAATTTTAAGTTAGGCGTGGTATCTACATCAACATTTAAAATATTATCCACTTAATAGTTTACAGTAAAAAGCGTTAGGGGAGAGATCTCCTTTGAATGACAAGAATTTCTATAGCCACTGGATGAGCCCCTCCCCCTTCCTAAAATAGTACGAGAAATCTCAATAATTTGGAGTGGGTATATTAAAAAAATTCTAAAAATCAGGATTCGAATAAATTAATTATTACATTTAAAAATGGGGGTGCTCGGTGAATCACCCTGTATAACCAATATATTATATTATATTATTCAACGGTTGTCGATAATATAGTGCGCGTAATATCGCTTCGCGAAGAAATCGTTTCGCGCGTGAATGTGATGGAGATTACGTACGCGTCACGTATTGATTTTATTTTTATATTATTGGACGATGATCTCCGGGTTTCAATAAATATTGTTTACTCTACCGGCCATGTCCAGTGCCCGGCGACTCCCAGCACGAGATCGAATTACCCATAATATTATGTAGGTATATACCAATGCGTATTATATAGGTACGTATCACATATTATATTATTATATGCTCGCACCCGACTTTTCCGATGTCGCTGCAGCTATATACGCCTATAATAATAGTATGCCCGGTGCCCACGCACGTCGCCTTATATATAATATATATGTGTATCGATATACGATGATGATATATTATAACATAAACGATCGTGTCTATATAGGTATATGAGTGCAATGATACGTATAATATTACGCGTGATGATGGTGGCGATGATATGTATATAATAATATAACGCCGTTGATCGCGTGCGATAGATCCTACGTACGGCGCGTGTATAATATAATATATTATATAGCTATGTATAATGCATATTATTATAGTGATCGAAATAATAGTATCGTCTTAACGCAGTTGTGGACGCGACGAACAATAACGATTCTAATACACTCACGTGTAATATGCGAATTGGTAGAAAAATGCATCGTCAATTGGCTTACTAAAAAACATCATAACTATATAGCTCCTGCCAACTTTGAATTCAATTTTAAGTTTAAATTTTGAATTTTTTGATCTTTAGGCCTTTTTCTGCCATTATTAAGGTAATTTATTCATTTATCCATTTTTCAACTATTATTTCCACCAACTTTTTACACACATATTATGCATTTTATGATTTAATTTTTGTCTTATATAAATTAATCAATAATAGGTTTCATTTAAAATATTTTACACTTGATAAATACATATTTATATTTTGGAAATTATCATTCTTTAATCTTTAGTATAATATATAGGTAGGTGTACTTATACTGCACTTTGTAATGATTTTGGGATTTTAATACATTATTCGAGATTTTATGTGTCAGTTTTTTAAGGTTTGTAACGCATAATAATAGGAGACGTGGGGTAAAAACTTTTGTATTTAAAAACTTTTATCAAAAAAAAACAAAAAAAAAATTAGAGATAAAAATGTACCATCTTGAATTCTTGCTGCATCACTATAATACGTGTTGATAAAATTATATGATCATGCCGCATTTAGTGACGATTTAAGATACGTTCATCACAGAAGATTCAGTAATTTTTAATACAATTGGCAAAAAAAAAACAAAATATTACAATATCTTAATAATTTGTATCGTGTTTGACGTTTAAATACCTAGTTCTGAATTTGTGATTCATTCGACGGATGCATGCCACATTTCGATTTCGATATTTGATTTTTATATAAAAGGCATTAGTCACGATGATACAATAATGTAAAGATATGTTAACAATATATTCGTTGAACTAACTAACACCACATACAGAGTACATAAATACGGCTAAATTTGCGCATAAATTTCGTCTAAATAACAATATATGGAGACGATAATACATAATATTGTAATAGAACCGTGCTGGTTTTTTTGAACGGTGAACGAAAATACGTTGAAAAAAAAAACGACACAAATTACTATAATTATAATTATCTACGTAATCTCCGTGGGCCGCGATTCGCCTTTGAACGTTGTATTTACTGCATAAAGAGACATAACAGTGTGAAATTAGAAACTCGTTTAAGTCACTCGCGCGTTTCCGTACGACTATAAATTGGGCGCAACTAAATGATTAGGATATGCACGCGTCCTACACTCGTGTTATTATGACGTCCATCCGTATACCTACAACATGATAATATATTATAAATTTCTGCAAAATGTTTGAACATGACTACGTTTCGAAACGATAAAACTTGTATAGGTACGATTCGATAGCGGTTGTGTTTTTAAGGCGCCTATAAAATATATGCGGTAAAATACGGAGACGATGACACGAATTAATTGTTTTCGATAAATCTCGAAGAGTACATCATTCGCGATATCATATTGAAATATAACGCGTTGCGTGATGCGTAATTTTACAATTTGAATTTGTTTACATTAATGTTTGTCAATATAACGAATTTAAAAAATCAAACAACCGTTTTCATTATCACTACGGTATATAGTTTGTATCAAAGTCCGGGATAACTTGTGCGCGATTAAGCTGAATATTATGGTCAATAACCATATAGTTTAACACAATTTCGTTGTTGCCACCGAGTTATAAGTGATTTAAAGTTGGTGTTTACCTCAACCCATATTTTATGTAGTTCAAAAACTAGTTTATTCAAAGCCTTAATTTAACGAATGTAACTGACAAAAATATAAGTAGTTAAATAGTTCACTCATCGCTATGTAATAACTTTAGTTCTAATTAATAATTAAAACATTTAACTAACACAAACTTTTTTTTTCTTTTTTATAATAAATATAATAATATAATAAGAAATTAGACAACAAATTTATTATTGAAACAAAATGTTTACTTATTACAATATAGGTTATAATGTATATTAAGTCGTTACTTATGACTTATGACTTTATGAGTTATAAAAATAAATAAGTTTGTCAGTTATTTCTGTTACACCTCGCATAACTGTTGTACAACTAATTTATCGATCAAAATCATTTATCATTTAACGGAAAATTGAATACAAATGCGCTGTTTATTATTGTACACGTATGGCGTCGCCCGTTTGAATCGCTGAGTAGAAAATAAGATGATGACCGTTAGTTATTACGTTTATATTGTTAAGTGTTTATTTTAAAGTACGGTACACATTAAAGAGTCGATTTCGCATATAAACGATGGATAACATAAAGTCTCCAACATGCATAAATATATTATATAATACATACTAGCGCGTTTTTCTTTTTTTCAATTTAAATATTCAACCACTACGACCTTATAATAATTATGGGACATCGGCTATTATTTTGTACTTGTATATTATATAGGTACTGCGCATATACGCAATGACATCTCTGCAGTCGCCAGTCATGTACATATTTTAGCTTATTTAAAAATGTGCAGTCTTTATGAGTGTTTCTGAAAGTGTGTGTATATAGGCACCTAATAATATATAAACCTATATTGCAGGTTGGGTCGGTTGAATAATATAATAACATCTTTCTCCGACGCGTTTAAGTCTCTCGCAAGAGCTGCAGAAATCATTGGACGTGACGTCGCGCGGGTAAACAAGGATTTCTTGGATGGGCACCAAAATCAATAACGCGTCGAATGTATTCCGGAGATCACTTATTTATATGATATAATGGAAATGGTTTACAATGTTATTCACGTGCTATGCGTTGTAGGTATATAGGAAAAAAAATTTCAAACAACTATAATATATAGAGGTACAAATAATGGCTATATATATGAATGGTATAATTAATAATGATAATAACATTTTAATCGCGATCCGTGCAAATATATAAACACACGTTTAAAATAATTATTCCACTTATCGAGACATTTTAACTATTATATAATAAATAATAATAATATCGCAACGTATAATACTGTAATAATATTACACGCACACAGACACTGCAGCACACAGTATAATATTATATAGATCATCATTTACCGTGACGAATACGCCTTCGACGCCAATATAATATTATATTGTGTATTATATTATTATATTTTAATATTATACTGCGCTCGCCATGGGTCAATGCATCAATAATAATGCAGACAGACATTTCGAGCAATAAAATATATGTGGTAATTATCGCATCGGTAGAGTATAGTTTTAGTTAAGGTCAGATCTAAAAATAAAATTCTACCAAAATTGTACATTTTATACTTCATGCAGTATAATAAAATATATTGCTTATGCTAGCGATATGAGTTATAATATAGGCGTGCAGTATAAATGAATAAATAAACGAAAATAAAAAAATGTAATAAATCGCCGCCACCGATATGAGAAATCTCGCGTGACGATCTATAATATATGTTATAAATACCGTGAATATCGGCAAAATCGTATAATTTAAGATTTATCTATTACTATTTGGTTAAAAATATAATCGCTCGAAACATTTTGGCATGTATAATATCTATCGGCACAGATCGACTGAATATTATAGGTAGGTAGGCATTTATTACACATTCGTTATATGCGCGCACATATTATTAGCGGGCGCTCATCGTATCGCGAGCGGAGAATTAGTGGAATTATAATTTTTTTTTGAATATGCATTTCAATTTGAAATAAACAAATAAGTTCAAATATCGCCCAATACCATACTCCCCCCCTCCCACTCACCCACACCACCTAACCCAATAAATGTTTTGAATATTTCTGCTTTATCATAATGATATTACCAACAAACAGCTATACTAAAGGTACCTATAAATTATAATGCCCATACATAACACGCATAATATAAATAATGACAGTTAATAATATTCAAACAAATATTATTTTTTTAACAGCAGAGATCAAGAATGTTTTCCAGTATTTATTGAAACACTTTAAAGTTTAAATAAAAAATAAACTGTTTTTTATTGTCAGTTGGTATATGAAACGAGTCGGGCCAAAGATAAAAAAGTAAAAAAAAAAATAAAACTGATTTATAAAATAGACCGAAATATAGAATTAAATTTATTAAATTATAAAATAATGACAGATTTTTGGTGAATTATTAAGGGGATTATATAGCTACCATACGGCGTGCACTCATGTATTTGTTAGCACGACAACTCAATGATTAGGTATATCCAAAGATTATTAAGTTTAAAAGTATTATAGTATATAATATTATATTATACCTACTATAAATTATGTATAACATAAATTCTATAAAACTCGATAAATATCCATTCATGTTTGTCAATATCTAAAAATATTACGGGTCAATACTCAATACGAAAATCAAAAACAAAGTTAAGCCATCGTGGTTATAACCACATAAAGAGCGTCTTAGCCCAGAAAACGGTAACTGGCGGTATAATAGAACAGAGTCGACCGTGCGGACGATGTAGATTATAAATTATAATAATAATATACGATTGTTGACGCAGAGGAGGAATGCAAAATGTCCGCTCTTTAGAAACGAAATAATAATAATAATAATAATATAAAAAATATAATTATATTTATTATAATATCAAAACGGCAGTGTTGTGCGGCGGCTTGTCGGAATTTACTTGGGAATCGCGAAGACGACGACGTGCGAGGTAACGACGGAGGTCTGAGATAAGTATACCCATCATAATAATAATACATTATAATAATGCTGGCACGGTCGCGACTGCGAGATTATGTAATATTGTATCGTTTTTATCGCCGCCGAGTAAGTTGTAAACCAGATAGCGAAAAACCGTATTCCTCCGATCGTTTTGTCGTTTCGCAAAAACGCATATAAACTATACAGGCAGGTACAAGGCATAATAATAATAATAATTATAATAATAATAATATAGGTGAAGTACTTACATTATTATAATAACCTCGCCGCGACGTATTATATTATGTGTATTATTGCACTGTCACGTGCCGTGACGTCCGATCCCGGAATAATATGACTTACAAGTTGTATGACACATATTTTATCTTACAAGCTATATGAGATCTACAGGGTGATTCATATTTCACCTGGTGCCGGCTGCGATATCTGAGGAAATAATATTATATATAGGTAAGGCATTTGTAAATTAGTGGTAGTCAAACTATTGGCCGGCGGGTTGGGTGGAATGAGGGGATGGATTCCCCCACGACCTTTTCTAAATATACTTATACTTTTAGATATACAAATTTCAAGCTCATACCACTACGAGAAGAACACCAAAAAACATTGCATTTTTTTCATTACACATTTTTTTTAACCCCCATGGGCCATATACATAAGACGTATGTCAACTACCATTACCTTCGCCACCTATTAAAGAATCCAAATGTATGCTATTGGAAAAAAGTAGCTGTGAAGAAATTTAAAGTAATAAAATAATTACGGTTATAATAATAAATAACTACAATAATAATACTGATTTTGGTGATTTTAATGAACTATATTTGCCAACAGGCAACCAGTTTTTTTTTGTTTTTTTTTTTTTGGAGCATGTCATTTGATTACCAATTAAAGTGTATAAAAATATAGTATATAAGAAAAAATAATTTAGTTCTTGTAAATTAAACCTATATCAATCATTTCAATTAAAAGTAGGTATTAGTGCATATTTGACTAAAGTTTAGAGGACCGTAGTTAAGAAACTAGCAAACCAAAATTAATGATTTGAGTATCAAAATTTTCAGAAAAAAAGCTCCACTACAATCCGTTAAAAATATAGTGATTACCATTTGAAAAAATAAAGTTAGTTTCGCTATTGATACACCTGCGTGTTTAAAAAAATTTAAATTATTATAAAAAAATTGCATGTTAAAAATAAAGAAATACGTATTAATTCGTTTTTTAGAAATTCCATATCATCGATCTATAATCGTTAAAAAAACCTAGCGTACAATGACATACGTTACACCCTGTTTATATAGACCTAATGATTATCCATGCTCACCCCACTTTTTGCTTTAATAATAAATTAGTTGTTCAAATTCTGTTGATTGAAATATTGAAATATTATATAGTATTATACTTAAAGACCATATTTCCTACTATTTAAATTTATAAGTACAAAATAAACTTAATAATATTTACATTAAAATTGGTTGGTTCTCAGTTTAGCATTTGAAAAAAAGAAATTATTATCTCCAATATACATAGCAGGACACTATATTATCATCTTTAAATAGTACAACAGATCTAAGCATTTTCCAAAAATGAAACACAGCAGCAGTCTTGCATCATACTTGTTTTAAAAAGTTAGTCAATTGTATCTGACTCAATGGAAGAAACTCACTTTTTGTGACTATTGTTATCCTGGAACAAATAATATTTTCTATCTAAGACCCCGCAAGCTCTCACCTATAGTTGCGACTTTGAGTGGCTCCCGTAAGTCCGGGCCAGTAAGCTGGTCTAATAGTATATGTATGGGTATTCTGCCGGCACCGATTCCAGCGGCCAAGTTCTAGACGATAAAATAATCACTCTGTAAACGGGTCCGATGGTGCATGACGGCGTTTATATAATAATAATAACAGTATAGAGATGTGGCGAGCGTATACGTTTATATCATTTTCATATCTTCCATTTCTCCGTCGGTCCGTCTCTCAGGCTTAGCGCCCAATAAATCCGCGGACACGACTCATTGCGACGATTGCAGCGCCGAGATAAGTTATGAATAATCACCCGTGCGCTGAGATATACACGTTATATCATAAACGCGTATACCTCTATGGCGGTTAATACCACTGCGGTGTATATAGTATGATAATATTAAAATATTATTGTCACGAGTATAATATTGTAATAATATTATACCGATCTGGTACAATTCTGCAGTTACAATCAAATTTCTTATATGATACCTGCCAAACATATTTTAATATTATAAAAACCATTTGTTATAAAAATAATATGTTTATAAATAATATAATATAATTATTATAACAGTGTGGCCTAAATACAAAACGTTGAATTTAAAACTATAAAATCACCTAACCGGATGACCCGTTTTACGTAAGACAATCATCATTTTCAGAAAACACATTTTTACAAAACATTTTTGTGGGTAAAATTATATTTGTTTTGCCTTTTTTAGAGACAACATGAATTTATAATTTCTCATTCCAATGCATAATATTTTAGATTCTGAGCGAAGCGATGAATGTATTGATTCTACAATGATGTGTGTTTTTTTTTTTATTTTTTTTTTTATTTTTGTGTCTGTCATCACCTTTTAGGACAGTAAAAGTGCTTGGATTTTCTTCAATAGTAACTTTTCTGATAGGAAAGTGAATCTAGTTGGTACTTTGGGGGGTCAAAAGTAAAAATTTCCCAGTAGTTTACACAAGCGACGTGAAAAACAAAAGAAAAATTAAGGAAAAACGGGAATTTTTACGCAAAATCTGTTTTCGAGAAAATCGATTTTGGTTTTTGATGTAACTCTAAAACAAATGACCGTAGGGACATGAAATTTTGACTGAATGTTTATATTAGCATTTTCTATACACCATAAAAATTTGAAAATATTTTGACTCTTTTTGAGCTGTTTACGGCCATTGTCAGTTTTCAATTTTTTTAGTTTTTTTTTCTATAAATATCAATAAAATTTTATCTGTTGAGTAAAAAAGCTTGAAAATTTAATAGAAGGCTCCTAGGTTATTGTTTCAAAGGCAGATGAAAAAAATTAAAAATCCTTAGTCACAGTTTTTAATTATAAGCATTTAAAGTTCAAATTTTGACAAAATACGGAAAAATCACGAAAAATAGCAAATTATTTTGATGAGAATTCATAAAAATTTTTCTTTTTAAATCTAAGATTTGAAAATGTAATATAAGATTACTCATAAGTTTGTCTACCTTTATCAAAAAAAAAATGTCTAGAAGAAACTTAAATTAAATTTTTATGAGCGTCTGAAATTTATATTTTTACAACATTTGATATTTACTCGATTTCTCATGTAACAATTTTCTTATTTTATTGTAATTAAAAAACGAATGACTGTAGATACTTGAAAATTTCACTGAATGTTTATATTAGCATTTTCTATACACCATAAAATGTTGAAAATATTTTGACTCTTTTTGAGCTGTTTACGGACATTGTCAGTTTTCAATTTTTTTAGTTTTTTTTTCTATAAATATCAATAAATTTTTATTTGTTGGGTAAAAAAGCGTGAAAATTTAATATTAGACTCCTGATATATCGTTTTAAAAGCAGTTGAAAAATATTAAAAATACATATGCACAATTTTTTTTTATAAACATTTAAAGTTCAAATTTTGACAACATTTATCAAATTTATAATTTATTAATTATTTTGTGGTTAAAAATTTATAAAATGTTAAACTTTTATGGCTAGGGATTGAAAATTTAAAACAAGGCTCCACGTTAATAGGTTATATATAAATTACTTTATTCACAATAATATCATCAAATATACTTGGTAATATCATAGGGTGACTGACCGTTTTCGCTCAGAATCGTTTTTCTTATACAATGATATTATATCATTGAATTCAAATTTAACACCATCCATTACAGTGACCCACTTGTAACCTACTGTACAGCAGAGCAACATCCACTTATCCACCTTTTTTTTATTATTTATATTTTTATTTTACTTAGATGTATAAAAAATTTAATTTTGGACGAGTTATTTACGTGTTATAAATATATTTGCGTTTATTTGAGCATGTACAGGGGTACCCCTCAAAATATCGGTCCATCCAAATGTCGATCGTCTGCAAAAGGCTATAAGCTTCAAACTTACATCCAATTTTCCCGAACCGACCGACCGATATTTCAATATATATTATTTTTATCACACATGTCCCGGTTTTCTGTCATAAATAATTCGTATCGATCGCCATATTATTATGATTGATGCCGACTTTATTATCTCACCACACACATGCGCAAGTACGCGTACCACATTATACTCGAGATCTTGATGGAATAACCGAATAACTATACATCTGTAGGACTCCGATCACAACCGCACGCACGTACCTATATTATTATATTATTATATACACTCGGTTACTTACATGAGTCTGTAAATCCAATCGATGAATCAATAACACGCAATTAACTTGCGATCGCGGTACCTACTCCAGCAGCCGGTTGTCGAATTTATCTATTTTGGTATACCTATACTAATATGTCAATGAACATTGTCAATTGTCACGTATTTTGGAACAAAAAAATGTGCAAATATCGTCGGGTTGACATTACTATAGTTAATATCCTGGACGTCGACTAACCAACAGACTGACCATCGACTATGTTTAGTCGCCTTTCGTTTCATCAAATTATATTCTTTAGTTTTGCGCGTAATAATTGCAGTTACAACTATAGTTGCATAGTTTTCAGGTGGTCGATCATACTAAAATAACAATCGAGTTTTGTTAGTACAAAACGATCGAGTTAGGTTAGTAATCATAATATGGTGTTTTTTACAATCTAAAAAATTATATTATATTGTGTGAATGTGTAATGATAATAATATTTTATTATGATTTATATTGCGTTGTAAAATATTTCAAAGTTCAAACTGCAACAGCCAACTGTATTAAATAAGCATAAGTAAAGTAGGAAAACTATAGTGCACACACTGCAGCCAGTTTAGTGGACCACTCCAATCTCCAACTATATATAAGCAATAAATCCGGCTTAGGCTGGGGTGGCAACGAATAGTAAGCTACAAACCATATGGGTACAATTGTACAAGCCTCTTTACTTGAATTCTTGCTTCAAGTTTGTAGAAATATGTAAAACATTGTAAATTTGTATAGAATAGATATAATATATGCATATAGATGGTACAGTGTGTGATACCACTGATACCAGTATACCACAACTAAGAGTGACTTTCGATTATTAGAAACACGTGGTGTGTATTATACAAAGTGTATATTATATACCTAACCCCAATCCTAGCATATTGTATCTACGATTCATGTCTTGTATTATACATATTTTGTTCGAAAATTTCAGAATTGACATGTCAGAATATGTGTAAACTTGTTTTTGCATAGGTTGGTAAATTTCAATGTGTGGGTTTTATGTGTATTACCTAAGCGTGAAGTCATTCCGATATAATAAATTATATATAGTAGGTATATACATTTTTTTTGTACCTACTGCAGAACACTTCGTGAATAAATTGTACGTGTGTCGGTACGTTTTTGCAATACGATTATACGTAGGTACCGGTATAACCTACCTGTATGGCTGTATATTGTTATATGTATATATATAGCATTTTATACGAAGAAAAACTCCGGAAAAGAAGATTTTTGATCCGTTAACTGCAGCTGGTGCTCTGCACTGCTGCGGGGGTAACGCGTTATAAAAATATATGCTCGAGTATATTATAATAATAATCGTGCACGTCTGTTATAATTTATGATTGTGACTATATATACTAACGCTTTTTTACTGATCCGAAACTAATGGAACAGATATGTCAAAACATGACGATTAAAAATAATAATATAATGTTTTCGAGTTATCGTCGAATGCGATCGGTGCACAGCAATAGGTATAAGTACAGCAAACGCGAGAGACCGTGATACTGTAATAATAATATTATAATATATTAGTCGACCGCGACGGTTTGGATATGATATAATTGGCGTGTAAAAAATACGATTTTCATTCGCATAACAGACGTGCCGATCGATCATCTCGATATCTGACTAGGTATCGGATGTTCGGCTATATATTATAATAAACGGATACGCGACTACCGAATGCTTTTCGGTGGGTACTCGCTCTTAACGATATTATAAAATATTCACGGTAAATATATTATAATATACAAAATATGATACATACTCTCGTGTGGGTTATACAAGTGACTTGCCTTGTTTTCTTATCGTCTGTATCATTTTTTTTCTACGAATCTGTACGAGCGCGTGTGTTTAATATAACATTATTATAATATATTATGTGCACGAAGAAAAATAGATATATTTTTCAAATTTTCGTTATCGATTCCCGGCTATACCTATATATAGGTGTATCAAAACTACGCGAGTGTAGCTTATCTTGCATTCGTATATGTAAGTTTAAGTAAGTTTCGTAGAATATGATGCGCACAATATTATAATAATATGTTTATGTCTAATATTATATACCTTCGATATAATATTATTAACGACGCAGATGTCGCGCGCGTGTCATTGATAAGTGCGATAACCAAAAGATATGTCGAAAAATCATTTTTACCGCATGTGTCGTGAAACATAAAAAATTTAATAAATAGTATAGGTAGGCACCTATAATATGTTTCCATTAAAAATGTTTCATTTGTTTATTTTTATCTTATCGGTTTCTTGATCCTTCTTATCGGTTAATTTTTAATATGGAAATTCATTTCAAAACTTATTATAAGACGTTCTAACTTATTAGTTAGATTATTCACTATACTTACCTAGGTAACTCAACCTTAAGTCTTAAAATTATGCATGGTATTTATAACTCTTACGACGTGCGGCGTGTGCCTCGACAGTTAATTGGTATCTAGAACATTAATCAGTTGGTCGACGGTGCGCGGGTGAACATAATATGTCTCCTTTACTGGCTACTATTTCAGTGAAAATGCACTTTTCCACACAATACGTTACGATTGTCGGTCCTGAATAACAATAGCTATATCGGTTTAATACCAGACGTAGAAGACTTAAGTCAGTTGTTACATATGTCACGTACCTGTCTTATACCTATACATTCTATAAAAATAACAGAATGTCAGCACAAAAAGAAGAAGGTCCTCTTAGGAATAGCTCATTATTGTCACTTTGAAAGTCACATCGATGTAGTATATTATGATCACCTGCGCCTTGGTGGCTTGGTTCCTCAGTTATTCGTTGTATAACCGATTAAACACTTTGATCCAAACCGAGTATGACGCGTATCGATATAATGTTGTAAATTGTAATCATATACTGTACTAAAACGTGGAAAATATAGAGGTACATTTTATTTACAACATTTTCAATAATATTATGCATTATACGCAATATTTTTACAATAAATTATGTAAGCAATACATTTGCAGTGTTTATACATTTCAAATATTTTAACGCCAGCCATGGCCGATCAACACTCGATCGAACGATATCAAATTATATTGATCATTTTTGAAAATTTTCAAAGTCTAAACGACTGTCGGTACAAACCGGCCTAAAACATATTAAACGGTATGATGTATATGTATTTTGGTATAATAAATTCAAGGTGAAAATGTACTTATTTATAAATAACGACCCGTAAATTACAATAGTATATGCGCGACTATTGTACTTACTCGAAACGGGAAAACGTATTTTCTCTGAAGTGCGCTTGTGGCTTGTGTTGGCATATATTCAGTGTTCGGACTTATCTAGATAATTATTTGTTCATCTTTTATCTTATCTAGATAAATAGTTACAAGGTATCTAAACGTTAATCTTAGATAATTTTTTTACTCATCTAAATGAATTCATCTAGATACATTTTTTATTGATAAAATCGCGAAATTGTACAAACGCATTTAAATATTTATACAGATTCTCAAACCAAGTTTATGGTTTATAAAAAAGGTAATTATTTTTATTTATATCATCATTATTATTATTATTATGTTACTAGTGCCCAACTAAAATATACCTGAATTTAAAACCCATTTAAAAAAAAATTGTAACTTTTTTTATTTAGATAAAAAAGTATTTATCTTTATCTTTATCTAGATAAATATGAGTTAAGTTATCTTTTATCTCTATCTAGATACATTGGAGTTGCATTATCTTTATCCTTATCTAGATAAAAAACTACTTATCTAATCCGAACATGCATATATATTATTATGTCGGTCGCATTCCAGTCACTCGATGAAATCGATCTTTTCGCGAACTCCGTGATAATAGCCGACACGAGACGCAACAAAATATAGTGTATGATCATTATGCGGTGACGCGTCGGCTCGCGTTGCCTATGAAATTTTTGATAAATTTGTTTTTAATTGATTATTACCCGATCTCGGCAGACATGGCAGAAGACGCTGCGGAGTCTGTGACCAGATAGGGTACCGTGTTGCAGCAGCGCCGTCGTCACGGTTGTCGTGGCGGTGTTTTGAAATAATTTCTTATAAGACCCTCTATATAGGTACCTTTGCGTCAATAACGGGAGAATTTATAATATACGCGCGTTATATACATCTCAATAATAATAATATGATATGATATAAAAATACTGTCGCCGTTGTCGGGACTTTATATGAATATTATTATTTATATATAATACGATTTTATATGTTATTGGACCGACTACGAGGCTGGCGCGAGGGAATTTATGCGCGCGACTCTCGGCGGCGGCGGCGGCGGACGTTGCAGAGGTTCTCACACGGATCGATGATAAACGATCGGTCGGCGGCGGCCCGTGGCGTAAGTATAATATTCTATGTACCTATCGCATACATATTATTTATATACATAAAAATATATATAATATATATATATATATATATATAATATGTATGTATGTAATATGTATGTATGTATGTATATATTATGTACTATATTTTATACATATATTATGTACGAGGCGCTCGGCAGATCTATTTATCGGACGCCGAACGCGAGCGCGCGCGCGATAAATAACATCGGTTTTATTGGTCGGAGATGGGTTTTTATAGATCATCTCGACGCCGCCGGTGCGGGAGGTGAATTTAAGCGCGATACGGTCGGCGCGATCTCCGCGATCAATGGATCACGCGCCCGCGTCTTACAAGAACAACGCTTGCGCAGTGGACCCGACCGCATAATATAATATTATGTAATATCATAATATATAGGTAATACAAAAAGGTACACCTAAGCCGCTATTCCATCGTAATATATTATTATGTCCTCCGTTTGATCGTGTGCCTGTAAAACGAAAGACTCGTGTGCGGAATTTTTCGTTGTTATGGTTATTTCATGTTTAAAACACAGTATATAGGCAGAATGAAACTTTAAAAACACTTTTATTTGTTTATTTAATTTAATAAAAAGCATTATTACAATATACCATAGTATAAACATTTTCTAAATATTGATCTCTTTTAATATACCACCTACCATAAATAGTTATAAATAAAAAAAAAATGTAATGTATTTAATGTAAGTATGGTATACTTCATAACATTTAACGAACAATATTAATTGAAGTAAAACTAATCACTGGTACATGACGATCAAGATAACAGAGAATGATAAATATTGATACTAAAATCAACAGTACTACAACTAATACAGTGTGACCACAGTTTGGTGCAACAACCAGATAACTCCGGAGTTATCTGGTTGTTGCACCAAAATCAAAAACAAGATAAATCCTATTTCATTAAAAATTATATACATATTTATCGGTTTTAACTGGTTGTTGCACCAAAATGTAGATAATTTTTTTCCTACACAATAATCCACGAAAAAGTGCATTTTCGAAAAAAGTGGACTTATCTCGTTGTTGCACCAAGCCCTTCAATTTAAGCGCGATACGGCCGGCGCGATGTCCGCGATCAATGGATCACGCGCCCGCGTCTTACAAAAACAACGCTTGACCCGACCATAATAAAATATTATGTAATATCATAATATATAGGTAATACAAAAAGGTACACCTAAGCCGCTATTCCATCGTAATATATTATTATGTCCTCCGTTTGATCGTGTGCCTGTAAAACGTAAGACTCGTGTGCGGAACATTGTATGTATATACCTATCTACAAGGCGATCCACCACCAATCGCGTTCACCGGCAAATTTTTTCGTCAACAGTGCAGTTATTTGCAAAATCTGATTTTCGAAATCTGTACGCATTATATAGCCGCAACATACAGGTACCTATATGTATAATAGGTATAAAATAGTACTTGCCTGTGCTAAGGGCCGTATTTTCAAAATGTCGAGATTTTTTTTTTATTACTTGAGTATAGTAGGTATATGTCCCGTGGAGGTGCAAACTTCAGTATTTTAAACGAGAACTGTAAACTATTTAACGCTTCATTAACTATAATTATTAATTATAATTTATAACGTATCAAAATAAAAATCTAAACGAGTAGGTATTTTTTGAATTATTCAACTTTGTGTTTAATAATATAATTGGTTCGTGAGTTCGAAAGGTAAGCGGTGATTTAAACATCGACATTTATACTTTATAAAAATAGCCTTTTTAATCTTTTTTTTTTGTAGGTACTACTGGAAGCAACCGTGACCCGTCAGTGCCTATGTCATGTGGTATGACAGAGGCACCTTGGGCACATAGCCTGGGTACCGCTATAATAAGTAAATAATAATACTGGATCCAATATTATTACATCTATTTTATATTTTTATAAAACCATTTTGTGGAGGACCATTATTTTTAGTAGCCATACAACTTTTTTATAAATGAGAAACTACTCGTTCGAGTACAGTAAAAAACGGTTCTCCAGTTCGTATCATCACAAGACACTACTTAAGGTAGTATAAAAAAATCTAAATTATTTGAAAATATGGTCCTTAAGTTTAATATTTAAAAATAACAAAAATAAGAATATTTGAATAAACTATCACTATTAAAGGGGGGAATAGGGGTGAACATGCTTGTTGAATCACCATGTGATATCAACAATGTGATACCATTCCCGGGGGCAGGGTACCTCGTTTTACCTTTACTCACTCGTTCTTTTTCGATGGTCGTTTACAGATTTTCATTTTTCCACTCGTTCCGCCGACGCCGCCGTGTCTGTCCGAAACCAATAAGAACCATCCACATCTATAGTGCTCGGCTGTTTCAACGACGTATTATATTTTATTAATAATGTTTACGTCGGTAACAGCTGCAGCTGACTAAACTTCAGAGGCTCATTTTTGGCCAAAAATAAATACATATTACGTAAGCACAGTATCCATACACCTATTATACGGCTATACCTTTCTATACGTATGATACAAGTATCATGTACTAACAACTCGATTTTCGCGAGCTCTCGCGGAAACCGCCTTTGATGTGTACCTATATTATGTGTGCACAGGACCATCGCCGCCGCCACCATGATTTTCAACGCCCGTCGACGGGCAAACAAATAGCGAAAACGTAAAATCAGCTGCCGCGAGAAAAGTAAGTACATTACCTGAAAAAGTATGTTCAAGTACCTATGACGTGTAAGTATGAGCGTATCGTATATTGTATTATTTATACATAATATACGTACATATTGATCGTTTACCACTTGGCGGTGCGTGCCAGTGTTTGGCATTATTATAAGGTAAACACTATCACTTCCCCCACAAATGTACGTTAGTCTCCTGCAAAACGAAAAAATAACTCAATCGGTGGAGGGTGTCGGCTTGCGATAGATTCTCTGGACTCGGACTCGGCACATGTACCTACCTCTACGAGATTCTATGTGAAAGTATTACAATGATATGGAAGATAACTAATAATTATTATTGTTGTTCAGATTGACGTGTAACAAGTTAGCGAGATAGATTACCATCGAAAGTCATTTCAGATTTGGTATCATCCGTATAATATTATATTCAAAGTTAAAAGGTTTAAACAGTATTACTTCATAAACGATTGTCTACGGTCTATATCTAATTATGCATTAAATAAACTTTTGAATCTACAACAAAACAACAATTTAAACACGGTGACTTATGTAATCAATATTTATTATACAAACTAACCTGTACATTTTTATAGTAGTATATAGTGATGGAAACTAATAATTAAAAAAAAATCCGTAAATTAATCAATTGTACTTACGTCACAATATTATTAAAATGGTAGGTAAGTCCGTGAGTATGAAGACATCAGTACCCCTTCTAACCAATTAAATTTTTTTGTACTCAATTTGTATCCATAATTTTTACCTTTTGAACAATTTGTACCCATTTCCCTTGGCCGTAAAATCAAATATCGTTTCCGGGTGTGCTCCGGAACTGAATAAAAACTGTGTGCTTATATTAGATTTTTTAGATTTTTCACCTATTATTGTAAAAATAATATATCATGTGCCTTGTATTACATTTTAAAGCTTTTGGACCCAACGAATAAAATGTTATTGACATGTATACAGAAAAAAAACTGAAAATTGAAAATTGAAAATATCCGTAAATAGCACAAAACTAGTCAAAATATTTTGAAAATGTTATCAAGTAGGTATAGAAAATGATAAAATAAACATAATATCGAGTAAATTTCAAGTAAGTGCAGTATACACTGTAGAGTTATCTGCACAGGCCACATACTGAATAGAGGTGTATGTAATTAGGTACTGACGTAATGTGATTACTAAAATCAATATAACTCCCAAACAATGATCAACCTTCAAATTCTGATTTCACAACCATTCCTTATTTATTCGTTAAAATATGAAAAAAAATCAAAATCCGTTAGAAACGCGGCAGTAGAGTACTGCGTTGTGCGCATGCGTAAAAACGTAAAATTGCAAACTTTGGAAGGATAAAACTTCCAAAATAATGATTTGCACCATTTTTTTCTGCACCATCGTTCTTATCTTGTTAAAATACATGCTTCAAAAAAAAAATCGTGTGGTAGCTTATAAGTGCGCAATCATACCACAAGGTATATATCATTGTATATCAATTATAAAATTAATAAAGAAACATTTTTCCTAACAAAACATGTTAAGTACAATGGTCAAGGCTGGGCATTAACGAGTTAAAAAGTTAAAATTAAGTTAAAAAGTTAATTTATTTTAACTTTTTAACTTAACTAGTTACTTTTGGCTTTTCATTAAATTAACTGTTAACTTACTAAATTTATTTTTTAATTAACGTTAAATTAACGAATTAATATTATATTTCCACTATTTCAGTCTATTTCGTTTTCATGTCAAAAAATATTTACTGTGATATCATTCGAATCTAACTTGTATGGAAATACTGTATAATGTACAAACACTATAGTCTATAATTTAGTTTTTGGTTTGAAAAAAATTAAGTATTTGTATAAACAAATTAACTTTTTTTTAACTCGAAAAAAAGTTAACAAAAAGTGTGTATTAACTTTTAACTTAACTGAGTTAACCTAGGTTAACTATAGCTATAGTTAAATTAACTTTTAACTTTTTGTTATTGGTGCATATTAATTTAACTTAACTGAGTTAAAAAAATTCATTAACTTGCCCAGCCTTGACAATGGTACGTGTATACTAGTCGAACTGTTAAATACATAACGAATACAAACGAATTTCGATCAATATAGCAGACATATTATTTTAATAAATAAAATAATTATGTTTTATGTTTGAATTAAAACAAAAAAAATGTACCTTCGTAGATTATTATCAGAGTACCGTTTTAGGCGCTCTGGTTTACCGCCCAAGGACACGGAATCCTTTGCAGGTTTCCAGAGTTTAGAAGTGTTGTCCAAATCGATTGGCGGCGTGAACGCGAATCCCGTGCGAGTAGCCAACGACATCGACAAACGTTTCGTGCAATGGAAATAGAGGCGTCGTTTGCGAACCTCAGACGGTGAGATGTGTCGGACCGACCGAGTCGATATCGTCGACTTATCTTGAGGAGTATTGGCTATAACGTACTCGTGATAAAATATATTTATAATATAGACAGTAAAAACATTAAAAACATGGATGGGACATAACAGATCGAAGCCGCTACATTATTTGTTCGGTCGTGAAGTGACATAACAAATCGAAGCCGTTTCCTCACATTTTTGTATAATATGGTAGGTACTCGATATAGGTGTCTCGACTTATCTGGCCACAATTCGCAATTAGAATCACTGATCATCGCCGGTTATGTCCCATCCATGTCTTTATTATTTACGATGACATAATATTATGAATATAGTCACTAACTGACTTATATGTTTTTGGCCGACCGGTGAGCTTCAGTGTGTCCGTGGTGTGGACAGCTGCAGGTCGCGCACTCGACATTCGAACTCCCGGAAACCTATACAGGTTAGGTAACCAATGACCGGGTTGAATGAAAAAAAAAACCATCACGATTCGGCCAACCTGTCAGCCGCGCGGCCGGAGCGGTTGGCACGCGACCGAGGCTCGCGCACGCCAAAGTCGTCGTTGCCAAATCGGTGTCTCGTTCGGACGTCATAGGATTTATTTATTAATTTTCCCAAGCACGCGAAACACAGCTGCCTGCACTCCTCTCCGGATCTGCGCGGACGACCGCAAGCACAATAATAACGATATATACATACATCACGTTCGATTAGCTGGAATTTAAATAACTTCCACGACTCTCGGCTACCTGTACGGCGGCGGCGGCGACAGTCGCAGGTAGGTACCTGCGGGTTAGGTATCCACCTGGTGTATAACCTATACCAGCTACCTGTGGCTGCCTACCTATCTACCTATCCGCACATCTGCCCGCCGAAACGGGACATAATATTTTATCCCGCTGTGCGCGCACCGAGATCGACATCGGGCTCGGCGATAATTGCAGGATTTATGGTACACGCCGTATCGGATAAGCGAATCGCCGCCGATGCGCTGCAACGCAAAAGTCCATCCTCATTAAAACTATTTTTGATTTGCGTATATTTTGCGTCATGTTATGTCCAGTAGCGCGCAACGCATATTATGCATTATTATCTACATAATATTACTATATGGGTATGCCTCCTACTGCCTATAAACAGTTGGTAATCGAAGACGCGTCACTACGACCGCCGCCGCCGCCGCCGCGGCAATATACTGTCGCCAGCGGATACTTTCTAACGGATATCTATTTATTTTTTCACCGCGTACCTACCGTATTATCGTTATGTGTGTACGCATTTTTACGAGATTATTGTTCGCAGCGTTTTCCGTACATACAACAAATTAAAATTCTACCGCCATTCGTCTCGGACGGCCCGGAGTGCTTTGACCGCGGTACAGTGTGACGCGCATACCAAGGTATACGAAAATATTATCGCGTGTGCGCGTGGCGAGTGAGGCGTGCGCGCGCCGGTCGTCGAGGCGGGGATATAATTGGTGTTGATTTATCGGGAAACATCGACAGAGTTAACGCGCACGGTTAATTCGATTTATCCTGATCGTTTGGTCGCCAACGAAATGATAATATTTAATTATCACTGCCCAGTCCGGGACGGGATGCGAATGTTTACTCAATATTCTATTAATATATCATTATGATTATCGATATTATTGTGGTCGTACGACGAAACGTTGAAACGTTTGACCCTATCGCGAACTTTGCATTCTTAGCGTAAACGTATTTTGACCAAATAATCATGAAAAATTAACGTCAAACAATAATAATTACTTGTGAACACTATAATATAGGAAACTATTCGTAATTAAAAATCATTTTCGAAAAATTGTTTAACAAGTTTACTTGGTGCAGTGTGTCAGCACTCGGCACACCGCGGGTGCGATGAGAGTTTCGACAATAAATCTGCAATCGCTCCCGTGGTTATAATATTTCCGAAATAATGTTATAATCGAACGGAGGTGCATATCAAAATTATATTTTAAGAATGGTCTTTTATTTAAAATTATAAGGTACTTATTAATGTATTATAGTTCATAGTATATTATTGTATTTCTAATTATTATACATAAACCTACGACCTCCTACCTATAAAACGTTTTATTGTTGAAAAAATTATGTACAGCTCATCATACAGTTATAGGCTACTTTAACAATATTTGAACTGTATAATACCCAGACGGCAATCCAATATTAATAAAACATTCTAGAAACGTTTTTAGTCGAATAATCACTTCGTGAGAAAGTTTGACTGTCATTTCCACATAATTATTCAATCTTCCTATGATATTCTAACAAAATTATTTGGCCACAAAAGTAATGATCCCCTATTATTTCGTCGAAAGATTCATTCATTTAAAAGATTCTTAAAACAATACTTAAATTAGGTTGTTATATTTTCATAAAGTTATATGAACTTTTAGAATATTTTAATTAAGTTAATATTCTAAATAACTTTTCATTTTTAAACTAGTAAAATATTATTATAAACTAAGAAGAGTAAGTCAGCGCATTATTTGTTTTCTCTCTCTGGCCCACGCGCGACATAGGCAAAACGCATTTACGCAGGATCATTTTTCCAATGTTTTTAAGTAATCTTAGAGTAAAATCACCTGTTACACAAAAGATAGAAAAATAATATTTTTGCAGGGAATGACATATCGATTTGTCTAAATATTGTCTCAAAACAATTTAAACATAATTTAAACTTACAACATTGTTTTGTTTATTTCGAAAGTCGAATACAAATTAAAATAACAATTTTTTTTTTTTTTATTTAATTTATTTAAGCATATTTACAATCTATACAATTTGTACAATAAGTAAATTTGATAACATAGGTAATATTAAAATGACTTGAATGTCTTGAGGGGGGAAAACCGTCCATCAACAGTACCTCCTATTTAATTTGATGGGTTCATATAATATGGAGACCGTTAGGCAAGAGCGTCTCTTGGCCATTTTCTTTTTAACCTCCTCGGAGGTTTGTTGGGGATGGTTATAGAGGACATGCGGGAAATTAGAGGGTTTTGGTTCGAGTGCAGTTTGGAGTGAAACTTTTTGTAATGACGAGTTGCTATTTCGTTGACTGTTGGGATTTGGAGATGTTTATGTAATGCGTCGTTGGTCATATACCATGGGGCTCCAGTTATTTGTCTAAGACATATAGACTGGAACAAATAACAATAAAATATAAAATGGATATGTCATTCCCTCGAAAATATTATTCTCTATCTTTTTGTAATTGGTGATTTTACTTTAACATTACATAAAAACATTGAAAAAATGATTTTGCGTTTTGTCTATGTTGCGCGTAGGCCAGAGAGAGAAAACTAATAGTGCGCTGACATCCTCTTAATGTATTATGACAACTTCCACACTCATCTATTGAGAGGGAGCTCGGAAGTTAACTCTCCGTGGGAGTCTCCCACTATATTAAAGTTAGGATCAATAAAGAGGATAATATTTAAAACAAATTATTTATTTAAGATCTCTTTATTATTATAATAACTTTTCATAATAATTTAAAACATAAAATTATTTAATTTATCAATGTAAAATCTTTGTTCTTTTTTTCATTTTTATCCTTAATTCTGAATTTTGCATGATCCAACCATTCCAACCAGACGTCCAGACCCGAAGTGCAACATCAATTTTTTGATCAGGTACTCAAGCATATTGCAAATTCAATCTCACAGCATATAAAACAAATTAAATTATTTATTAAAAACGTAAAGAAATAACGTAATATTGCAACAATAGCTGAGTATGATCAGCAGGTGAAATATTATTGACAAAAACATTGGAAGTTATAAATAAGTAAGGGTTTTTTTTTCTGATAGCTTGTATATACTATATAGGTGTAATTAAATAATTGTTAACTATGAGAGAAGCTAACTAATATTTATTCAGAAATAATAGTTTATGATAGGTTATTTAAGCGCATACACTAAAAATTTATAAGAGCTATTATAAATGATACAAAATATATTAAAATAAATGTATAGATGTAAGAGAAACGATGGTTTAAAACTAACTATATAACTACGTGTGCATGAGTGTTAAACTAAAATAGAGGGAAAATGAAATTTACCTTTTAATAAAATATGAAATACAACAATACTAAAAAGTAGGTAATCGTTTTGCTGTACAGTATATAATATATCGAGTGTAGCCGTGTAGGTACCTCACCATTAAGTTAGACACTAATAATGTTGTGTTAAATTTGAATTCAGTGATAAACCAATGCATACAAAAAACGATTCTAGGCTAAGATGGTTTGTCAGCAGGGGCGCCATTTCAGTTTTAAAATAGGGCTGCCAAATTTTTTACAAGGCCACAGTTATAAATTATAACAATGAAAATTGAAATGTAGCCATGTTGGAGTTATTTCTAACCTTGCTATTAAGGATGAAAAATAATTAATATTTTAAGTGATAACACTGATAAAAGTATAATATCATTATTCATTAATATAATACATTTTCTTTCTATATCTTTAATATCTCAGTACATCTATGTATATCCCTTTATTTATAAAATATTTTTATCTTATATTAATTATTTCAATTAGTTCTATTTAACTGATGCATCGGGCATCGGTGCCAGCATAAAATAAAGGTAGGCCAATATGATACGGCGAAAAATAGGGCTGCCAATGTATACCCTGTGATACCCCAAATGGCGCCCCTGTTTGTCAGCCAATATTACTATAGCATAACTAATAAGTATATTTTATCATATATTTATATAGCTATTAAAGCATTTTAGTATGTTATTTGTACAACGGTAGGTACGTTGAATTAATGTCTGCCGAAAACATTACATTTGGAAATGTCTTTGTGGATATAAAGTGTAATAATAATAGATGTAACTTTAAACACTTACAAAAATAATTAAAACACACATCATTCATCGCTCTGAATCTAATCTAATTATATTATATTATATGGCTATATGTAAATAAAAAATAAAATGTGGTTTACTGTATTTAATATATAAATGTATCAATTTTATTTTCAAAGAGTATAATTCAAACAAGTACCGGTGAAAATGATGGTCAATAAAGAGTTATAAAAACTAAAATATATAATAAACACTAATTGTTATACATGTGTAGTACTTACCAATAATCACCCGATATATTTTAAGACTTCTAAATGGCTTATTATGCTTGAAACCAGTGAGCGAATAACTTAATAGCGAATAACTAATAACAATAGTAATGCATCATCGTACAAACGTAAGTAATCTTCTGACACTGGTGTTTAAATTATTATTATCAACCAAAAATGATAATTTACAAATCTAAAATAAATAAATAAAATATTAAAAATTTGAAATGGAAAATGGAATATAATATTATAATATAATTATATGTTCGGCAATATATTCATATCAATTGAATTTCTTTTTTGAATAAATCGTAGATATAAAAATTATTATTTGACTGTGCCATTAATGCTTGCACTTTTTCGTTGGTATCCTTAACAATAGGCTTGATGCTTCATAGCCTTCATGTTGTATTTTAAGTGAGGCAATGATGTGGATGTAAACTTTTGAAAATCTACATCTATACAAAACAAATATTAGTATTTTTTTTTTTTTTATTGGGTAACCCGCGGCAACATAGGCCATTGGGTATGGGGGAGGGCACTGTAGGTTTTTAAATTGGGTAGGTTGATACACGTGTGTGTTTTTGGCAGAATTTCTAATGGGGCACCCGTAGGTTTCTGCCGTGCACCGGGTGGGGGGATGGCGGAACTTGTTCTCCGGACACAGTGACTTGCCCGAAGAAAAATGCCACCCGCGGCCAAGGTATCGAACTCGGGTCGGCTGCGTCGCAGCCGACGCCTTAGTCCGCTCGGCCACTCCGTCCCCAAATATTAGTATTACCTATAAAGTAATTGGTTCCAATTTATTACAATTAATAGATATTATTTTCTTGACGTAGGTACCTAGTACCTACACAGAATAAGACAATATTATACCTATTTCATTCAAATAAATTGTTGTTATATCTATTATATAAATATAAGCATATTGATAAGAAATTACTTTAATCACCAATGAAAAAAACTATTAATTTATTATAATTGTATTATTAATTATTATACATACACCAGATACCTAGAATTGTATTATATAACGCTTTATGATTGAAAAAATTATGAATGTTATTTATATAATTAACAGTTTTTACAGGCTACTTTATCAATATTTGAACTGTATAAATACAATATATATATACTATATAGGTATAGTGTTCGACTCACTATATGATCTAGTATTTTCGAAACATTGAATAAAAAAAATCTGTTGGTCGATAAATTCACGGTTTCTAATATTGGGAAATAAAATATGTTTTTATTATAATAATATTATGTCCACTGTGAATAAACACATATCTGTAATACCGTAATATACAGAGTGATTCATGCTTGATCGACCAGTTTTTTATATTATCATTAAAATGCAGTTATTCAAAATCAGATTTTTAGAACTTTCAAATTAACCTACTCAAAGACCATATTATTTTCAAATTCTTGAGATTTAATAGTATAACTTAAATAGTGACTTGTGGCAATATAAACTTGCGAACCGTTTTTTGTCGCAAGTTTAATTTAGTGGATCATTTTTTGAAAATGTTGATGTACCGATCACTAAATTCGAAAGAATAGATTCCCAGTTATTAATATTAATTTATGGACTATTGTATTATAGTCATTAAAAATGGTTTACAATTTACATGAATATAAAATAGATTAAATATTCGATCTATATCCATGCATGGATCTATAATATATACCTACTTAACGACCATATTATTTTCAAATTCTTGAGATTTTTTTATAATAGAATACCTATATCAGAGTGTCATGTAAATTTATGAACTTCAGGTTATTCAAATGAATACCTTATTTTGTACTGTAAATTATTTAGTGGATAATTTTTCTGAAAATATTATTTTTCAATATCAAAATTCGTCCGAATAGTTTTTGAATCATTTTATTTTATGTACTAATAGGAGCAAGTGCGTTAAAATGGGTTTGTAAGATAAAATGATTTGAACATTTTAGCTATTAATGTAATCAACATATTCTATAATTTCCTTTTTGTATAAATACAATATTATAGATCCATGGACATGGGTCGAATATTTAATCTATTTCATATTCATGTAAGACATTTTTAATGACTATAATCCAATAGTCCATAAAGAAATATTAATAACTGGGAATCTATATTCCTTCAAATTTAGTGTTCGGTACATCAACATTTTCAAAAAAATTATCCACTAAATTAAACTTGCGGTTAAAAAAGGGTTCGCAAGTTTGTATCACCACAAGTCACTATTTAAGTAATACCATTAAATCTCAAGAATTTTAAAATAATATGGTATTGCGTTCCTAAATTTAAAATTTCAACAAATCAGAATTTGAATAGCTAGGTAGATTTATTACTAAAGGAAAAATGTCGGAAACCATACTTGGTGAATCACCCTATATATTATTATACTGTGTATGGATTATCATGGTTATTAGTTTATTGATAACAAATAAATATCGACGAATCTAAACTATATGGGGTAACTGACTTTATACTTTATAAGTTATATTTTGTCGCGTCGCGTGCCGTACGTTGCGTTTATAAATCGTAACAATTTCAATTCGACTAATGCGGTACAAACTTTCACGAAACCGCAAAATTTACATTTAAACACACCAGTGTGCATATTATATTATATATGCGTTATATTATTATCTCCTCACCACACGTCATTCGACTTTGAGTCGCGCATCCTGCCACGACCATAATTAGTAGTTGTTTTTACGATGCGCGCGGCGCAGTATATAATAATACCACGCGGCGTAGACGTGATTTTTACGATATTTTTGCAGTTTTCTCTCTATCGTATTAACTTTCGCTTTTGAAACAAACAAAATTAACCAATCGCTTGTAGTATAGGTAGTAAAATAAAACGAATAATATATTGCATGCATACTAACACAGAACAATACTTATCACGAAAAAATACACGTCATATTATACAATACAGATATAATAATACTATAGTAATATTTAGTTGTTGTCATTTTAATCTAATTGTATAAAAATTGGGACTGCGGCCTCCCTAGCACCCCCTCCACCAACATCTAAGTAGGACACTAGATGGCCCTGTCGCGCCTTAAGAACCCGTCGGTCGTTTTCTGAACAGCGTTCCAGGGCTCCAAAGGTCATGTAGGCCTTCGTACATATTAAACATTACACCTTAGTCATGATAATCGTAAATTATGCTATGCCTGTACAATAATACGTATGTCATAACTAAAGACCGGATTTATATTCTCTTAAAATACCTTAAATATGATGCTAATATTCTCGAAAAAACCTTAAAATATTCTCATTATATTCTCTTAAAAATTAAAAAAATATGCTAAAATATGCAAAATATACAAAAAAAAGCAAAAATATGGAAAAATAATCAATAAACATCATTATAAAATTTGAAAAAATAACCTTTGAAAAAATAACCTAGGAGCCTTCAATTAAATTTTCAAGCTTTTTTACTCAACAGATAAAATTTTATTGATATTTATAGAAAAAAAAGCCCTAAAAAAATTGAAAACTGACAATGTCCGTAAACAGCTCAAAAAGAGTCAAAATATTTTCAAAATTGTATAGTGTATAGAAAATGCCAATATCAACCAACATTCAGTCAAAATGTCATGTCCCTACGGTCTTTGTTTTAGAGTTACACCAAAAACCAAAATCGATTTTCTCGAAAACAGATTTTGCGTAAAAATTCCCGTTTTTCCTTAATATTTCTTTTGTTTTTCACGTCGCTTTTGAAAACAACTAGAAAATTTTTACTTTTGACCCCCCCCAAAGTACCAACTAGATTCACTTTCCTCACAGAAAAGTTACTGTTGAAGAAAAGCCAAGAAATTTTACTGTCCCAAAAGGTGATGGCAGACACAAAAATGAAAAAAATAAAAAAAAAAACACATCATTGTAAAATCAATACATTTATCGCTTCGCTCAGAATCTAAAATAAATATTTAAATAAAATTTATATTTAAAATTTGGTAAGCAGCATATTATTATTAAATGTATTATATTTAAAACTTATATTTGATATTCTACCATGAATTGTTCAAATTTGTTTACTAAAAAATGTATTGTTATAATCTAAAAATTAAAAAAAAAAGGTGTATAATTTTTCTCTTACAAGAGCAAACGGTTTTATAATGGAAATTTGCGAAAAACTTCTACGCTACTAAAATTGTTTTAATTAACTTAATTAAAATGTATATATATTTATTATCTAAGAGATTAAAATAATACGTATATTTTAGGCGTATATGAAATAGAAGAAACGAGATTTATTTAACTATTTAGGATTAGTTTAACCTATAGTATGAGTAAATATTGTGGGGTTTTTTAACAAACTAAATTACTGGAAAGTATTGGATAAATTAAAAATCAATTATTAATAAAAAGTATAATTCAAATTTGGTTAGGAGAATCATTGTTTAAACTAAGTTACATATTAGTTATAAACTTAATATACCGGAAAGTATAATTTAAAGAATTTTATGATAGACTAAAATAATAAAAAAACTTTATTTAAATAAATATTATACTTAAATTCCACAGTTTTAATAAAATTCATACTTAAATGAATATTAGTTTTCCCGAGATCAGATAAGCTACTAAAATATTGTTTTATTTAATTTACTTAAAATGTGTATATATAATTATTATCTAAGAGTTCAAAATAATACGTATATTTTAGGCGTATATGAAATAGAAGAAACGAGATTTATTTAACTATTTAGGATTAGTTTAACCTATATAAATTGAGTAAATATTGTGGGGTTTTTTAACAAACTAAATTACTAGAAAGTATTGGATAAATTAAAAATCAATGTTTAAGTAAAATGTATAATTCAAATTCGGTAAGGAGAATCATTGTTTAAACTAAGTTACATTTTAGTTACAAACTTAATATACCGGAAAGTAAATTTTAAAGGATTTTATGATAGAATAAAATAAATAAATACCTTTATTTGAATAAATATTATAATTAAAGTCCACAAATTTAATACAATTCATACTTAAATGAATATTAGTTTATCTGAGATCAGATAAGCTACTAAAATTGTTTTACTCAATTGACTTAAAAATGTATATATTTATTCATTATCTAAGAGTTCAAAATAATACGTATATTTTAGGCGTATATGAAATAGAAGAAACGAGATTTATTTAACTATTTAGGATTAGTTTAACCTAGAGTATGAGTAAATATTGTGGGGTTTTTTAACAAACTAAATTATTGGATAGTATTGGATAATTAAAAATCAATGTTTAAATAAAATGTATAATTCAAATTTGGTAAAGAGAATCATTGTTTAAACTAAGTTACATTTTAGTTATAAACTTAATATAACGGAAAGTATATTTTAAAGGATTTTATGATAGAATAAAATAATAAAATAACTTTATTTGAATAAATATTATAATTGAATCCCACAGTTTTAATAAAATTCATACTTAAATGAATATTAGTTTACCTGAGATTAGATACAATACTAAAATTGCTTTATTTAATTTACTTAAAAATGTATATATACATATATTTATTATCTAAGAGTTTAAAATAATACGTATATTTTAGGCGTATATGAAATAGAAGAAACGAGATTTATTTTACTATTTAGGATTAGTTTAACCTTTATAAATTGAGTAAATATTGTGGGGTTTTTTAACAAACTAAATTACTGGAAAGTATTGGATAAATTAAAAATCAATTATTAATAAAAAGTATAATTCAAATTTGGTTAGGAGAATCATTGTTTAAACTAAGTTACATTTTAGTTATAAACTTAATATACCGGAAAGTATAATTTAAAGAATTTTATGATAGACTAAAATAATAAAAAAACTTTATTTAAATAAATATTATACTTAAATTCCACAGTTTTAATAAAATTCATACTTAAATGAATATTAGTTTACCCGAGATCAGATAAGCTACTTAAATTGTTTTACTCAATTGACTTAAAAATGTATATATTTATTTATTATCTAAGAGTTTAAAATAATACGTATATTTTAGGCGGATATGAAATAGAAGAAACGAGATTTATTTAACTATTTAGGATTAGTTTACTCTATATAAATTGAGTAAATATTGTGGGGTTTCTTAACAAACTAAATTACTGGAAAGTATTGGATAAATTAAAAATCAATATTTAAGCAAAATGTATAATTCAAATTCGGTAAGGAGAATCATTGTTTAAACTAAGTTACATTTTAGTTACAAACTTAACATACCGGAAAGTAAATTTTAAAGGATATTATGATAGAATAAAATAAATAAATACCTTTAATTAAATAAATATTATAATTAAATTCCACAGTTTTAATAAAATTCATACTTAAATGAATATTAGTTTACCCGAGATAAGATAAGCTACTAAAATTGTTTTACTCAATTGACTTAAAAATGTATATATTTATTTATTATCTAAGAGTTTAAAATAATACGTATATTTTAGGCGTATATGAAATAGAAGAAACGAGATTTATTTAACTATTTAGGATTAGTTTAGCCTATATAAATTGAGTGAATATCGTGGGGTCTCTTAACAAACTAAATTACTGGAAAGTATTGGATAAATTAAAAATCAATATTTAAGTAAAATGTATAATTCAAATTCGGTAAGGAGAATCATTGTTTAAACTAAGTTACATTTTAGTTACAAACTTAATATACCGGAAAGTATATTTTAAAGGATTTTATGATAGATTAAAATAAAATAATACCTTTATTTGAATAAATATAAATATAATTAAATTCCACAGTTTTAATAAAATTCATACTTAAATGAATATTAGTTTACCCGAGATCAGATAAGCTACTAAAATATTGTTTTATTTAATTTACTTAAAATGTGTATATATAATTATTATCTAAAAGTTTAAAATAATACGTATATTTTAGGCGTATATGAAATAGAAGAAACGAGATTTATTTAACTATTTAGGATTAGTTTAGCCTATATAAATTGAGTAAATATCGTGGGGTCTCTTAACAAACTAAATTACTGGAAAGTATTGGATAAATTAAAAATCAATATTTAAGTAAAATGTATAATTCATATTCGGTAAGGAGAATCATTGTTTAAACTAAGTTACATTTTAGTTACAAACTTAATATACCGGAAAGTATATTTTAAAGGATTTTATGATAGATTAAAATAAAATAATACCTTTATTTGAATAAATATTAATATAATTAAATTCCACAGTTTTAATAAAATTCATACTTAAATGAATATTAGTTTACCTGAGATTAGATACAATACTAAAATTGTTTTATTTAATTTACTTAAAAACGTATATATATATTTATTATCTAAGAGTTTAAAATAATACGTATATTTTAGGCGTATATGAAATAGAAGAAACGAGATTTATTTAACTATTTAGGATTAGTTTACCCTATATAAATTGAGTAAATTTTGTGGGGTTTTTTAACAAACTAAATTACTGGAAAGTATTGGATAAATTAAAAATCAATGTTTAAATAAAATGTATAATTCAAATTTGGTAAGGAGAATCATTGTTTTAACTAAGTTACATTTTAGTTACAAACTTAATATATCGGAAAATAAATTTTAAAGGATTTTATGATAGAATAAAATAAAAAAATACCTTTATTTGAATAAATATTATAATTAAATTCCACAGTTTTAATAAAATTCATACTTAAATGAATATTAGTTTACCTGAGATCAGATTAGATACTAAAATTGTTTTACTCAATTTACTTAAAAATGTATATATATATATATTTATTATCTAAGAGTTTAAAATAATATGTATATTTTAGGCGTATATGAAATAGAAGAAACGAGATTTATTTAACTATTTAGGATTAGTTTAACCTATAGTATGAGTAAATATTGTGGGGTTTTTTAACAAACTAAATTACTGGATAGTATTGGATAATTAAAAATCAATGTTTAAATAAAATGTATAATTCAAATTTGGTAAAGAGAATCATTGTTTAAACTAAGTTACATTTTAGTTATAAACTTAATATAACGGAAAGTATATTTTAAAGGATTTTATGATAGAATAAAATAATAAAATACCTTTATTTGAATAAATATTATACTTAAATTCCACAGTTTTAATAAAATTCATACTTAAATGAATATTAGTTTACCCGAGATCAGATAAGCTACTAAAATTGTTTTACTCAATTGACTTAAAAATGTATATATTTATTTATTATCTAAGAGTTTAAAATAATACGTATATTTTAGGCGTATATGAAATAGAAGAAACGAGATTTATTTAACTATTTAGGATTAGTTTAGCCTATATAAATTGAGTAAATATCGTGGGGTTTCTTAACAAACTAAATTACTGGAAAGTATTGGATAAATTAAAAATCGATATTTAAGTAAAATGTATAATTCAAATTCGGTAAGGAGAATCATTGTTTAAACTAAGTTACATTTTAGTTACAAACTTAATATACCGGAAAGTATATTTTAAAGGATTTTATGATAGATTAAAATAAAATAATACCTTTATTTGAATAAATATTAATATAATTAAATTCCACAGTTTTAATAAAATTCATACTTAAATGAATATTAGTTTACCTGAGATTAGATACAATACTAAAATTGTTTTATTTAATTTACTTAAAAATGTATATATATATTTATTATCTAAGAGTTTAAAATAATACGTATATTTTAGGCGTATATGAAATAGAAGAAACGAGATTTATTTAACTATTTAGGATTAGTTTACCCTATATAAATTGAGTAAATTTTGTGGGGTTTTTTAACAAACTAAATTACTGGAAAGTATTGGATAAATTAAAAATCAATGTTTAAATAAAATGTATAATTCAAATTTGGTAAAGAGAATCATTGTTTAAACTAAGTTACATTTTAGTTATAAACTTAATATACCGGAAAGTAAATTTTAAAGGATTTTATGATAGAATAAAATAAATAAATACCTTTAATTAAATAAATATTATAATTAAATTCCACAGTTTTAATAAAATTCATACTTAAATGAATATTAGTTTACCCGAGATAAGATAAGCTACTAAAATTGTTTTACTCAATTGACTTAAAAATGTATATATTTATTTATTATCTAAGAGTTTAAAATAATACGTATATTTTAGGCGTATATGAAATAGAAGAAACGAGATTTATTTAACTATTTAGGATTAGTTTAACCTAGAGTATGAGTAAATATTGTGGGGTTTTTTAACAAACTAAATTATTGGATAGTATTGGATAATTAAAAATCAATGTTTAAATAAAATGTATAATTCAAATTTGGTAAAGAGAATCATTGTTTAAACTAAGTTACATTTTAGTTATAAACTTAATATAACGGAAAGTATATTTTAAAGGATTTTATGATAGAATAAAATAATAAAATAACTTTATTTGAATAAATATTATAATTGAATCCCACAGTTTTAATAAAATTCATACTTAAATGAATATTAGTTTACCTGAGATTAGATACAATACTAAAATTGCTTTATTTAATTTACTTAAAAATGTATATATACATATATTTATTATCTAAGAGTTTAAAATAATACGTATATTTTAGGCGTATATGAAATAGAAGAAACGAGATTTATTTTACTATTTAGGAT